>NC_069499.1:841391469-841653969 GCF_027579735.1 Bombina bombina | reverse complement strand
AGGACGTATTAGAGCTCATGATTATAAAATAGTCAAAATGTACACTAGAGGCCATTAATATTTATATACAGAAATTCCACCATAAAAGTTAGTTTAGTGCCTGAGGAATATCAAACCTCAAGTCTCCTCCATCATAGACAGAACTCTTAACCACTGTGCTACAGCAGTGCTGATAGAAAAACAGTATAAAATGGGGAAATTATTCCCTAATACTAAGGCAGGTGCGGGTGCACAGGGGCTAAACAGAACTACCATCCCTTTACAGTGGCAGACCTTTAACTCAATAAAATACATCTTAACATTAGGTCTGCCAGTGATTAATCAGATCATATTCCAAATTAAATCCTGACGGAACACAAGTCTCAATCCTAAAGATCCAATACATTTCATTTTTGCTTAAGATTTTAGTCTTGTCACC
The DNA here is from genome assembly GCF_027579735.1 of Bombina bombina. Taxonomy (NCBI): domain Eukaryota; kingdom Metazoa; phylum Chordata; class Amphibia; order Anura; family Bombinatoridae; genus Bombina; species Bombina bombina. The sequence continues at coordinate 841,653,551 of NC_069499.1, read as the reverse complement.
CCCTCTTTTGGGAAGTACAGTTTTATCTATTACTTGCCACCTGAAAGAATACAGGCTTTTATTGTGACAGATGGCAAAGTGCTGGACAAGGGGTGTAGAAGATTTACCAATTGAAATAGCAGAGAAATGCTCTCTAATTCTAGACCCCACGTCACGTGTCGTTAGTCTAACATAATGTCGCCTGCACAAAATACAAGCAATGGCACAAGTGACAAAAGTGGAATTACAGTTAAGGCAATATTTGATATCAAAGGATTCTTGCGTTACCTCAGATTTAAATGTTTATGGCATAATCACAAGGTTTACATTTGTTCCTACCACACCTGAACATACCAAGATGTGTCAGCCATGAGCTTTTATTCGTTTGTAATGGTGGTAGGTCAGATGGAGAGATCATATTGCCAATGGTCTTCCCTCATCTAAAAGAACACCTAATACCTCTGTCTACTTAAGTTGTCAGTTTATCATTGGCAACGAGAAGTTTAAAGTGTTTTTTCACTATCCCAAATATTTGTCTAAAATGGCTGCTATGTCCTGTCACAAAAGTCACACCTCTTAAATGGCTGGTGGTCTCTTTGGAGGGACCCACAGTATTGTCCCGTAAGAGGCAATCATGCTCAATCCCAGACACTTCATTCAGCTGTGATTGTTTTGTGTTTTATCCAATAGCTGTCTAGGTTAGGAAATAAGTAGTGAGGGTTCTCACTTCCAAGTTGAGCTATGACTACGGCTCTTTAGCTGAAACGCGTAAGCTTAACCTACACAGCTGTTCTGATCTTTGTTTTTAACATTGGTGGTGTGATTATGGACTTTTAAACTGTTCTGCTTGGATTTAATAAAAGCTACATTTTATATATCAGGAGTATATGTGGGCTCTCATCTTGAACCTTATGTGTGTATTACAGCTATTGTTGAATTAATTATCCTTCAGTTTAATCTATACTAGAAGGATTTCCCTGACTCAAAATTCTCTTTGAACTGCTATATACAAATATTAACACATAAATATATATGTATATACTGTAATCATATACATATATATTTAAAATTCCTGGCCATTGCTGCGTGACTTACCCCCTTTGCTGCAATAGTTCTCATGCCGTATCTGATGGCATAAGAACGAGCGCAATGCTTCCGTGCAATTGCACCTTACTTGTAATACCAGCGCACATTAGCGTGCGCTGGTATTAGTTGTGCGCAAATATCACTTTAGCATAAGGGATATTTAGCGCTCAACTCGTAATCTGGCCCTTAATTCTTAGTTAAACTTAAAAATGATATCTCAAACCACACTGTTAAACTATGAACTTTGTAAACAACTACAATGTAATTGTCAAAAATTGTCAAAATGTCTTTCTCTGGCTGGACAGATGTAAAAATGTAAAATGATGTGAGGTGATAAGACATTGCTAATTGTTCACATCATTCATTGATATTATTGGTCAAGAGAAAGAACCTGCATTGAAGCAATTTAGACAATCTTCATCAGTACTTAAACAGCGCAATTATTTTTACTTTACGTCGCTGGTCTTTTAAAGGGGCTTGATTTTTGATAGCTCTGTCTCGCTGCAAGCGGTAAGACAGTGCTAATTTCGGGGGGCCAGCAGGAGAGAGAGAGGTCATAATAACGGCCAGCGACATACAGGATACGTGGTGCTAATTAAAGGGTTAATGCCCTTGAATTTCCATTTTGTTTTTCATAGTATTTGGGGGAACAGTGGCTCCTATTTCATCATTAGGAAGTATTATTGTTATTCTGTTGAATCTTGTGCTAACTTCTATTACTTCTCTTGTTTTATAGAAAGAATCATCTTTAAATAACCTTCAGTTCTGTAACTTCATGCTCGGCTTTCAGCTCTGTTAGCACCAAGTGATTTCCTCTTGCTCAGTTTGCGCAGTGATCTGTCTCTCAGAGATTCGGTAGCTATTGATGCGCTAACTCGGTTTTCTGCTATTCTCTGTTTTGCATATATACATCAAACAAGTGTCATATCTAGAGGGGCAGTGGGGCCAACAGGGAGGTACAAGATATTCTGCTGTTCACTATATAATGGAAGACATTTAATATTGAAGTTGCCTTTCTATTAGGTCAGTCTGTGCACTTGGTATCTCCTATTCCTAACAAGTGAATTGTCATGTCCTGTCCACATTTGAAATTGCTGTCTGCCAAGGGCCAGATTCTCTGAAGCCTTCTTGTCATGCAAGAGTCTCTTAAAAGATTTGTTAGTGCTACAAGATCCTTGAAGCAATTCTCTAAAGTCAAATTTAACTTGCTAGCTATGCATCTGTGTAGGGCTGTGTGACCTACCTTTCCATATGCAAAGGACAGAAACACGCATTACAGTATAGTGCTTAATAAAATTAGCAGTTTATAAAAGCATATTGAAAGTACAATGTAAAATCATAATCAAAGTGTGCATTAAAAATCTTATTAATTATATGCATTACATTTAGTATTCAAAGTACACTGCTAAATGAGAATTTAAATTACACAGTAAAATTCCTATTTAAAGTACGCAGGGAAAAGATCTTATTTAATGTACACAGTAAAATCATATTTAACGTACAATGTAATATGAAAATAAGAAATAAAAAACAATTTCCAGAAAACTTTCAAAATTCTATCTTATCTATTGTAAAATAAATTTCATAGCCTTGGCAATTGGGCTGAACAGCGGCATTTCTTTGGCATGTTAGAAGTTTTCTCACAAGTTTGTTTTATAATAGGCAAAGCACTGGCTACAGAAAAAGATAAATATACAAAACTAGAAGTAAATGCAAGATAAAGTACACAGAAAATAGCACAATTCGATTTATCTGTGATTAAAAAAATGTTGCTGTCAACACTGGGGATCAAATTCTCTCTCCCCTGCAAGATTCTATATTCCAGAGAACTTTATTACTTTCTATGAGGGGCAGCTCACTACTCGCTGGGACATTTTTTTAAAAATAAAGTGAGGGCTGCCCACATCAGACATAATTTACCCCATAGAGTTCATATGGATGGGGAAGGAACCAAATCATACTGAACAGGGCTTAGTTTGAAATGAGCCAGGTCAGAAACTTGGATGCAGAACTGGACTTAGCAATCTTAAAGTCAGCAACGTGGAAACTGGCTAGGGCAATCACTTAGGAGGAACCAGGAACAGCTCTGAGATTACGGTAATGATTCTAGTGTAATTCGCAATTGCGCTCACGCGATCATGTTTACTATCAACTTGTAATACGTGCGGTATAGAAGACCTGGAATAAATCAAGTGTAGGTAGAATGAGGAAAAGGTAGCGGATTAGGGTTGGATGGTGAGCCTGGAGGTGGCGGATCCCATAGGAATCAATGGGAGTCTGACCATAGCGAAAGTTCATGTTCGCTGCTGCCCGACATCCCATTGATTCCTGCACCTAACACCCTAACATGTACCCCGAGTCTAAACACCCCTAATCTGCCCCCCCCTACACTGCCGCAACTTAATAAATGTATTACCCCTTAAACCCCCGCTCCCGGAGCACACCGCCACTCTAATCAACTGATTAACCCCTAAACCGCCGCTCCCGGACCCCGCCGCCACTATAATAAATATGTTAACCCCTAAACCGCCGCTCCCGGACCTCGCCGCCACCTACATAATACCTATTAACCCCTATCCTGCCCCCCCTACACCGCCGCCACTATAATAAATGTATTAACCCCTATCCTGCCCCCCTACACCGCTGCCACTTTAATAAATTTATTAACCCCTAAACCTAATTAAATATTAATTAAATACATCTAAATATTATAACTCTTATTAACTAAATTAATCCTATTTAAAAAAAAAAATACTTACCTGTAAAATAAACCCTAAAATAGCTACAATATAAATAATAATTATATTGTATCTATTTTAGGATTTATTTTTATTTTACAGGCAAATTTCAATTTATTTTAACTAGGTACAATAGCTATTAAATAGTTAATAACTATTTAATAGCTACCTAGTTAAAATAAAGAGAAATTTACCTGTAAAATAAAAACTAAAAGTTACAATTACACCTAACACTACACTATCATTAAATAAATTATTCCTATTTAAAACTAAATAATTACCTGTAAAATAAACCCTAAGATAGCTACAATGTAATTAATAATTACATTGTAGCTATTTTAGGATTTATATTTATTTTACAGGTAACTTTATATTTATTTTAGCTAGTTAGAATAGTTATTAAATAGTTATTAACTATTTAATAGCTACCTAGCTAAAAGAACTACAAAATTACCTGTAAAATAAATCCTAACCTAAGTTACAATTAAACCTAACACTACACTATCATTAAATTAATTAAATAAATTACCTACAAATACCTACAATTAAATACAATTAAATAAACTAACTAAAGTAAAAAAATGAAAAAAACTAAGTTACAAAAAATAAAAAAAATAAGTTACAAAAATTTCAAAAATATTACAACAATTTTAAGCTACTTACACCTAATCTAAGCCCCCTAATAAAATAACAAAGCCCCCCAAAATAAAAAAATGCCCTACCATATTCTACATTAAAAAGTTAACAGCTCTATTAAGGCCTTAAAAGGGCCTTTTGCGGGGCATGCCCCAAAGAATTCAGCTCTTTTGCCTGTTAAAAAAAAATACAACCCCCCCAACATTAAAACCCACCACCCACATACCCCTAATCTAACCCAAACCCCCCTTAAATAAACCTAACACTACCCCCCTGAAGATCATCCTACCTTTAGCCGTCTTCAGCCAGCCGACCACCGATGGAACAGAAGAAGACATCCGGAGCGGCAGAAGTCATCATCCAAGGGGCGCTGAAGAAGTCTTCCATTCGATTGAAGTCATCATCCAAGGGGCGCTGAAGAAGTCTTCCATCCAATTGAAGTCAACATCCAAGCGGCGTCTTCAATCTTCATCCATCCGGAGCGGAGCCATCTTCAGACGAGCCGACGCGGAGCCATCTTCTTCCACCGACGACTGAACGACGAATGATGGTTCCTTTAAGTGACATCATCCAAGATGGCGTCCCTTGAATTCCGATTGGCTGATAGGATTCTATCAGACAAACGGAATTAAGGTAGGAAAAATCTGATTGGCTGATTAAATTAGCCAATCTGATTGAATTTCAATCGGATTGGCTGATCCAATCAGCCAATCAGATTGAGCTCGCATTCTATTGGCTGTTCCGATCAGCCAATAGAATGCGAGCTCAATCTGATTGGCTGATTGGAATAGCCAATCCGATTGAACTTCAATCTGATTGGCTGATTTAATCAGCCAATCAGATTTTTCCTACCTTAATTCCGATTGGCTGATAGAATCCTATCAGCCAATCGGAATTCGAGGGACGCCATCTTGGATGACGTCACTTAAAGGAACCGTCATTCGTCGTTCAGTCGTCGGTGGAAGAAGATGGCTCTGCGTCGGCTCGTCTGAAGATGGCTCAGCTCCGGATGGATGAAGATTGAAGACGCCGCTTGGATGTTGACTTCAATCAGATGGAAGACTTCTTCAGCGCCCCTTGGATGATGACTTCAATCGGATGGAAGACTTCTTCAGCGCCCCTTGGATGATGACTTCAATCGGATGGAAGACTTCTTCAGCGCCCCTTGGATGATGACTTTGGCCGCTGCGGATGTCCTCTTCTGTTCCATCGGTGGTCGGCTGGCTGAAGACGGCTAAAGGTAGGATGATCTTCAGGGGGGTAGTGTTAGGTTTATTTAAGGGGTGTTTGGGTTAGAGTAGGGGTGTGTGGGTGGTGGGTTTTAATGTTGGGGGGGGTTGTATTTTTTTTTTACAGGCAAAAGAGCTGAATTCTTTGGGGCATGCCCTGCAAAAGGCCCTTTTAAGGGCTGGTAAGGTAATAGAGCTGTTAACGTTTTAATGTAGAATAGGGTAGGGCATTTTTTTATTTTGGGGGGCTCTGTTATTTTATTAGGGGGCTTAGATTAGGTGTAAGTAGCTTAAAATTGTTTTAATATTTTTGAAATGTTTGTAACTTATTTTTTTAATTTTTGTAACTTAATTTTTTTTTTGTACTTTAGTTAGTTTATTTAATTGTATTTAATTGTAGTTATTTGTAGGTAATTTATTTAATTAATTTAATGATAGTGTAGTGTTAGGTTTAATTGTAACTTAGGTTAGGATTTATTTTACAGGTAATTTTGTATTTCTTTAGCTAGGTAGTTATTAAATAGTTAATAACTATTTAATAACTATTCTAACTAGCTAAAATAAATACAAAGTTACCTGTAAAATAAATATAAATCCTAAAATAGCTACAATGTAATTATTAATTACATTGTAGCTATCTTAGGGTTTATTTTACAGGTAAGTATTTAGTTTTAAATAGGAATAATTTATTTAATGATAGTGTAGTGTTAGGTGTAATTGTAACTTAGGTTAGTTTTTATTTTACAGGTAAATTTCTCTTTATTTTAACTAGGTAGCTATTAAATAGTTATTAACTATTTAATAGCTATTGTACCTAGTTAAAATAAATTGAAATTTGCCTGTAAAATAAAAATAAATCCTAAAATAGCTACAATATAATTATTTTTAAATATGATTAATTTAGTTAATAAGAGTTATAATATTTAGATGTATTTAATTAATATTTAAGTTACGGGGGTGTTAGGGTTAGTGTTAGACTTAGGTTTAGGGGTTAATCATTTTATTATAGTTGCGGCGGTGTAGGGGGGCAGGATAGGGGTTAATAAATTTATTATAGGTGGCGACGGTGTAGGGGGGGCAGATTAGGGGTTAATACGTTTAATATAGGTGGCGGCGGGGTCCGGGAGCGGCGGTTCAGGGGTTAAACAATTTATTTAGTTGCGGCGGGGTACGTGATCGGCAGGATAGGGGTTAATAAATTTATTATAGGTGGCGGCGTTATAGGGGGGCAGGATAGGTGTTAATAGGTATTATGTAGGTGGCGGCGGGGTCGGGGAGCGGCGGTTTAGGGGTTAATCAGTTTATTAGAGTGGCGGTGGGCTCCGGGAGCGACGGTTTAGGGGTTAATACATTTATAAGAGTTGCGTCGGGGTCTAGGAGCGGCTGTTTAGGGGTTAATAACTTTATTTAGTTGCGGGGGGGGCTCCGGGGGCGCCAGTATAGGGGGTAGAACAGTGTAGTTTAGTGTGGGTGCTTAGTGACAGATTGTCAATAAAGCTGTAAAAAAGCCGAAGAGCAGCGAGATCGGATGAGTGATAACTATCACAGTCCGCTGCTCATCGCCCCGTACTTGGTGCGCGGCTTTTTGACAGCTTTATTGATAACTTTGGAGAGCATATTCAGGTCAGCGGCGGCGATGGTAGGCGAGCTTAGGCGGGCATATTGGGGCCGGCAATGGCAGGTACGTACGGAGCTTGATAACTAGAGGCCACTGACTTTTGAGAACAGCATATTAACAAAAAACAATGGTTATTGTATTTACAGTTAAAAAAATGTTACAAAGATGATGAACTGTGTACAAAGCAGTACCCATAATACCTTGCTAAAACTTTATCTTCTAGGGATGTTTATACGCTACAGCAAAGCTATAGTTGTTTAATTCTGCTGTTCTCACAAACTCATATTTTATTATCTTTCTGCCTATCATAACTGATTTGTGCACCAGGTTTTAGATCCTTTGTATCCTGTATTCACAAAGTATCTGGACACTGACAAAACAAGTGCAATATACTGTATATTGACAATGTACAATATTGAAGCTGTTGTGTTCAGACTTGCCATGTACAGCAAATAATCACCTAGATTTCGAGTTTTGTGCTAAACAGGGTGCGAAACTAACGCCAAAAAAGTTGCGTTATTTCATTCTCCATAGCGTGCGATATGGTGGCGTTAAGCTCCATACCGCACAAAATCCAAGGGCTGCTTTGACGTGCTCATGTACGCTTTCCCCCATAGACATCAATGGGGAGAGAGTACGGTATGAAAAATCTCTGTGACACAACCCCATTGATGTCTATGGGGAAAAAAAAGTTAAGTTTAAACCTAACCTTAAACACCCTAACATAAACCCCAAGTCTAAACACCCCTAATCTGCCGCCCCGACATCGAGACACATCAATAAATTTATTAACCCTTAATCTGCCGCTCTCGACATCGCCGACACTAATAAAAGTTATTAACCCCTATTCCGCCGCTCCCCAACATCGCCGACACTATAATAAAGTTATTAACCCCTATTCCGCCGCTACCCGACGTCGCCTACACCATTAAAAGCTAGCTATTAACCCCTAATCCGCTGCTCCCCAACATCGCCACTACTATAATAAAGTTATTAACCCCTATACCTCCGGCCTCCCACATTAGGTGTAATTGTTTTTATTTTTGATAATTTAGTTTGTTTGTAAGCTTAGTGTTTTTTATTTTTCGTAATTTAGTGTTTATTATTTTTTGTGATTTTTGATTTTTTTTTTTTTCGTAGTATTAGGTTTTTTAAATTTGTAATTTAGATTTTTTAATTGGTAGTATTTTTTATTTTATTAAAATAGTAAGGTTAGGTTAATTTATAGTTTAAACTTAGATTTATTTTTATTTCACAGGTAAGTTTTTATTTATTTAAATATAGTTATATTGTAATTTCAATTTTAAGTTAGGGGGAGTTAGGTTTAGGGGTTAATAGTTTAATTTAGTGTTTTGCGATGTGGGGGGCCGGAGGTTTAGGGGTTAATAACTTTATTATAGTGGTGGCGATGTGGGAGGCCGGAGGTTTAGGTGTTAATACCTTTATTATAGTGGTGGCGATGTCAGGGAGCGGCGGATTAGGGGTTAATATATTTAAATAGTGTTGGCGATGTGGGTGGGCGGCAGATTAGGGCTTAATACGTTTTAAATAGTGTTTGCGATGCAGGAGGGTGGCGATTTAGGGGTTAATAGGTAGTTTATGGGTGTTAGTGTACTTTGTAACAGTTTAGTTATGAGTTTTATGAAACTTTTTTTTCACAAAAAAGAACTACTGCTTTCAGTTGGCGGTATGGATCGTGTTGGTATAGGCTGTAACAAGCATTTTAGCCGGACCGCACAACCTGTAATACCGGCGCTATGAAAATCCCACTCATAAATGTAATTTTTTTGAGTGCGGAATGGACGTTGCGTTACAGACTAAAATGCTTGCGGTATAGGTATACCGACAAGACTCGTAATATGTGTTCCTGGCCATTACCCTGGAATGGCCATTCTTCCGCATTAAAAGCCGTACCGCAACACTTGTAATCTAGCTGAATGTTAGTTGTAATTGTCACTTTCCCAACGTCTAAACATTGATAGAATTACTGACATATTTATTATGTTTCTTTACATATCTAAATCTTTCTATTGTAAAAATCCCTATATATCTTTATAGACAGGTTTCAAAATCATAAAGGTCCAGAAACAAGACAGAATTTCTCACAGATGTGATAGTCAAATTCAGTCTGATTTTTTCCCCTCAACAATATGTCTGTACATCCTGACCTATCTGTGGCCCTCAAGGATTGGAGTTGGACCCCCATGGTGGGTCCAAAGAACTGAATGTTGATGGCAAGAGTTCATGAAAAAAGAATTAATGAGTTACATTTACACATCTGTAAACAGCTGCAATGTGCTGTAACATCAGCATTATATTATATTCCTACTGTATTATATTTAGTAAAAATATTGCAGCCTTGATGAAAAAAAACAAGCTGCCAGCAAGTTGGGTTACATGGTCCCTTTGTCCCTTTTAGTGGGTTTGACTTTGTAATTATTAATTAATTTTGATTCTGTGACAGTAGCTCTGCAGGGGGTTGTTTTACCTACAAGTAAAGCAGGATGAATACCTGCAGAGGGGAGATTAGAGACACACATGCTAACAATCTCTGTGTCACTAAGCAGGAAATGACAGATGCTTTTCCATCTGGCTCTGATGAGATGAATGTTGGGTGTATAAAAATACTCATAGTTTGCAATATGGCTAAAAGAAGGGATTACGTGTGTTGTGTGTCTAGGGAATGTAAACCAGTCTAGATTCAGACCTGTTGTGCACTGTATTTAGGGTTTTGTTTTCCTGTATCTCTGTTTCCATATTAAAGGGACACTAAACCCTGTGAGGTTATTTTCTTTATCAGCTCATTTATAACTGCTCATTGCTGGCCTCAGTAGAGATGATAAGGAGAACAAGCTTTTAAACCTAGGATAACGGTTACAAAACGGCCGCATCCTTAACAGTTATTTTCTTCAGTCTTTAACCCTTTAATGACAGGGTTAATTTGTCTACTTTGGAACTACATTGGAACAAATCGAAATCCCGTGATTTCAATGATGGGATTGGGTCAGGGGGGCGTCCCTATGACGCTAGGCCGCAATCGCATCTTGGAAGGGCCGTTGGTTTTAAGACAGACAAATGGTTAGGACGTTCTATTCCGTCCTAACGGCGTTAAAGCCCAGCCCGATTGTACACGATCAGGTGGATTGATGTCCGCAGCCTCAGAAGCAGCGGACAAGTTAAGGAGCAGTTGTCTTAAAGGGACAGTCTAGTCAAAATTAAACTTTCATGATTCAGATAGGGCATGCAATTTTAAACAACTTTCCAATTTACTTCTATTATCTAATTTGCTTAATTCTTTAGATATCCTTTGTTGAAGAAATAGCAATGCACATGTGTGAGCCAATCACACAAGGCCTCTAGGTGCAGCAACCAATCAGCAGCTACTGAGCATATCTAGATATGCTTTTCAGCAAGTGATATCAAGAGAATGAAGCAAATTAGATAATAGAAGTAAATTAGAAAGTTGTTTAAAATGACATGCTCTTTCTAAATCACGAAAGAAAAAAATTGGCTTTCATGTCCCTTTAAGACCGCTGCTTCTTAACTCCTGTTTCTGGCGAACCTGAAGGATGATAAATCGCCCCCAATGTGTGACCTTTAAAAGGGAACTAGCCAATGTTATACTCGTAAGTCCTGAGATAAAGTCTAGTTGACTTCTGATAGAGGTGGAGCATCACTCTTCATCGTGCCGTCAAAATCTATGTTTCTATGTACTGTAAAAATGCCTGCATAAAGTCTCCTATGATTTTATACTAAAATTAAGATCTTACATGTACATGTTATGGTTGTACTCTCAGTTGGTTTAAAGGGACACTGAACCCATTTTTTTTTCATGATTCAGATAGAGCATGCAATTTTAATCAACTTTCTAATTTACTCCTATTATGAATTTTTCTTCGTTCTCTTGCTATCCTTATTTGAAAAAGAAGGCATCCAAGTTTTTTTTCCGTTCAGGACTCTGGACAGCACTTTTTTATTGGTGGATGAATTTATCCATCAATCAGCAAGAACAACCCAGGTTGTTCACCAAAAATGGGCCGGCATCTAAACTTACATTCTTGCATTTCAAATAAAGATACCAAGAGAATGAAGAAAATTTGATAATAGGAGTAAATTAGAAAGTTGCTTAAAATGTCATGCTCTATCTGAATCACGAAAGAAAAAAAATTGGGTTCAGTGTCCCGTTAAGCAACCCCACCAAAATCAGAAACAGGAATAAGTCAGTCCATAATAAAAAATAAAAAAATTCTGTTGACCAGTCTTTATTGAGACACATCACAATCCAATCGTTTTGGGCCTATTTTCAGCTGCCGATAAGCACTTTTTGAATTTCAAGCCAATCACTGTTTTTTCATTGTTGTGTGGATCTGTAAACGCATTATCAGCTCGCTGTACAAAAGGCCCTATACATAAAATGGAACAGTCCTGTTCTCGGCGATCACAATACAGTTTCTTGATATTTTTCACTTAGCAAATTTGCTAGCTAACTGCACTTGATAAAATGAAAAACTTGTCTTTCTGAATAATTTGCAAATATTCCTAGAGGTTTTTGTAATGAAACAGTTATTATGCTCATGGGAAATACGCACTGAAAATAGCTAACAATTTAGATTAATTAAGCATCTATTAATCTCTCTTGTATAGTCCATTATTAATGTGAGGTCCAGAAAATTACATTCATAGATGTATTTAATAGTTATATTCGTGATATTTCTACAGCAAACAAGATCTGCAGGAAATTCGAGGAAACAAAATTACAAGCAAAACATCTAGAAAAGCCGTTCAGCAATTGTGTTCTTAAAATGTTTGTTTTTATTTCACACTCGCATATTCGTGATATTGAGTTTTTATGGTTTTAACTCGATTTCTTTCTGTAATCAAGCAGTTATAAGTGAGATATTATTGTTTGGTGTTCCTTTATGTTTGTTGTTGTTAAATCAGAAGGCCAAAAATCTTGTTTTTAATACACTCTTCTAGAGTCGAGATCTTCTTACAGTAAAGATACATTACAAAGTTGTAAAGGACCAGTAAATACATTAGATTTGCATAATGAACAAATAATGCATGATAAAAAGACAATGCAATAGCACTTAGGGGTTGATTTAATAAGCAGCGGATGCTGCTATCTACCCCTGTAGTTTCCGGCTTGTGAGACCACTGCTCCTTAACTTCTCGACCACCTTTAAGGTGTAAGACTGCAATCATCCCTGTCCGATACGATCGGGATGATTGACACCCCCTGCTAGCTGCCGTGAATGTGCAGGGGGTGGCATTGCACAAGCCTTTCACAAGAAATGCTTGTGCAATGTTAAATGCCAACAGCGTATGCTGTCGGCATTCAGCGATCCTGGGCAGACATGATTCGCTACATCGAATCATGTCCACCCGGCATTTAATAAATTGACCCCTTTGTGGCCGAATTATCTTTGTGTAGACGGACATGATTCGATGTAGCGGATCATGTCCGTCGCACATCGATAATGCCGACAGCATATGCTGACGGCATTTATCATTGCACAAGTATTTCCCGTGAAATGCTTGTGCAATACCGCCCCCTGCAGATTCGCAGCCAATCAGGTGTCAATCAACCCGATCATATCCGATCGGACTGATTGCTGTCCGCCGCCTCAGAGGTGGCAGACGAGTTAAGGAGCAGCAGTCTTAAGACCTTCTTAACTCCTGATTTTGGCGAGCCTGAAGGCTCATGCAGAAACAGATACATTGGGGCCAATTGACTCTTTGATAAATTGGCTCCTTAGTCTGAACTTCAAATTAGTAGAATATTTTTTCTCTTAAAAATTTCAGTTATGTCTATTTCCACTCCCCCTCTATCGTGTGACAGCCATCAGCCAATCAGAAATGCCTATACCTATATTCTGTGAATTCTTGCACATGCTCAGTAGGAGCTGGTGACTAAAAAAGTTTAAATATAAAAAGACTGTGCACATTTTGTTAATGAAAGTAAATTGGAAAGTTGCTTAAAATTGCTACTCTATCTGAATAATGAAAGTTTAATTTTGGCTTAAGTGTCCCTTACTTATTTTTTTTTTAACTAAAAACTCTGTAACATTATTTGACATTATTACTCAAAATTCAAGAACTCAGTATTGACCACCAGTATTATAAATATTGTGATCAAGGCCCTACCTAATAAGTTAATGACTGGCCAAGTAGAGAATAGCCATACTGTTTGGCTAGAATCTCAATTATATTGTAAAAGCATAGGTGATTTTATGCCGCACTTCAAATATTTTCCGTGATATTTATGAGTAGATGTGTGTAGGTAGATATCATTTTTATATTTTCGTGTTTCTAAATCTAAATATATAGGTATATTCTATAGACAGATGCATACATTTAGAAGCATATAGAGTATTTGATGACAGTTTGAGTAGACATAGAGGGGCCTATTTATTATGGTGCGAGCAGACATTATCCGATATAGCGGATCATGTCCGCTGCACAACGATAAATGCCGACAGCAGGGGTTGTCAATCAACCCGATCGTATTCGATCGGGTTGATTTCTGTCAATTTCTGTCCGCCGCCTCAGAGCAGGCGGACAGGTTATGAAGCAGCGGTTTTTAGACCGCTGCTTCATAACTTCTGTTTCCAGCGAGCCTAAAGGTTCGCCTGAAACACGGGGCATCAAGCTCCATACAGAGCTTGATAAATATGCTCCAAAGTGAAAAAGGTGGGCATTTTGACGGCAACTTATATAACAAATATAATAAAATTGAACTCAGTTTGGGTCTATTTTTTAGTATCATGAATTACTTATATTTTATAACCAAAACATCAGGCATTCTTATTCTCAAATTGCCTAAAATTGTGAAAACTATTTTAAACAGACTTTTGCTGGGGTGGGTTCAACTGGGGTTCCTGCAACTACCACAAATCCAGACATGTTTCGAAATCGTGACTACTAAATGGGAGTCACAAATTTGGAGCAAAAGTAGCTAATTAACTAAATATAAAATGATGGCTGCCTAATGTGTTTGTGTGCAAGATTTTTTTTTTTTTTTTTTTTTTTTTTTTATTGAGGTTGTGCGAATACAACATGAATGGGTTACCCCAAAATACACATAACATGAATAACAAGACCTTCATATAGACATTCAAAGGTATAGGTGAATATGATACATCAAGGAATACATAGTAGGGGAAAATCTGAAACCTCAGTTTTATAGTCTCTACTTTAGAGGGTTTCCTCATATGGCACATAAGGTCACTCTTGTACCTTAAAACACTTATGTATTCTAGAGGAAAATTAGCTTTTGAAATGGCCACTTTTGGGCCTGCATATATATTTAATATGAAATAACAACTGATATGCTTAATGATTTACATATATTTAGTAAAAATAAAATAACATGGGAACCAAGGAACTGTGGGGACTGTGAGCCCAAGGAATTGTGTGCAAGATTTTATTAACCATGAATAACAAACCAAGATGTGTGCAATTAACAATTTAGTATAATTTAGCATAAATTTATCATTTACATTTTTTTAACATACTAACACTTCCTTACAACCATAAGGGAACATTGTGGTGATATTTATTTATCTACATTTAATGATTTTAATTTTGTTATCAGTCATTTTTTTAAACATTCTATAAAACCACAAAGCAATTGTGTTTATTAAATGTACAGGGTATTCATAATATTGCTATCATTCATATGAAAGAGCAGCAGATAAACATGCTTATAAATGTAAAAGCTGTTTAAAGGGACATTAAACACTTTGAGATGGTAATATAAAATGATAAACCATACATATAAAGAAAACTCTGCAATATACTTTCATTATTTATTTTGTCTCTTTTCCTTTAATTCCATTGTAAAAATGTGATCTTTTCAGTTCCTGTTAGAAATAGAAGTGCAGAACACTGTTATATTCCTCACAACCATTGGCTGCACACTCTAGTGACCTATTTATAACTGTCTCTAATTGGCCACAGCAGAGCAAGTAACCTAAGTTACAACATGGTGGCTCCCATTGTTTTATAGACATTTAAACTTTACACTTAATTTATCAATATTTAAACAGCTAATGAAACTTTAAAAAATACATCTACATATTATTCTCAGACTAATCTTTTCTTTGAATGCGTCATTCTATCTTGCATTTATTTAGGGCCAGATTATGAGTGGAGCGCAAAATTGCCCTTTCTCAAGCTCAATATTTGCACTCCACTCGTAATACGAGTGCACGCAATTGTGCGCTGGTATTTTAAGTGGCCTGCAATGCGAATGCAATCTCATGTTCGCATTGCTAGGAAGCTATTCACTCAATAGAGTGCACTTCCATAGGCCCCAATGGGAGCCTCGTTCTCATGTCGTGAGACACGGGATGAGAACTAGCGCAGCGAAGGATGTAAGTCGTGCAGCAAAATATGTAAATATATATGTATATATATTTATGTGTTAATATGTGTATATACCATACATATATATGTATATAAGCATATACATATATATGTACTGGGAACACACATTTCCCATAGACCTCAATGTGAAGGCACTTTTCAATGCAATTTTCTGTTTCTTACACCCCACACCCACCACATTTAACCCCATTAAACTGGTTAATGCAGTTTTTAATAAAAAAAATAAAGATGCTATTTTTTTTATTTTTATTTAAACAGAACCTCACACTGAAATTTCGAGGTAATTTGGAAACATTTTTTAAAATTAACCAGAGGTCAAACTGGTATGAAATGTGTTTTTTTTTAAGGAATGGTATCCCTTGGTGAGACTTCTCTGTGGAAATTATATAATGTTTGGGGGGGTTTTCAGTAAAAAAAAAAATAGAAGAAGAGGAAAAATATAAAATTATAAGTGGATTGGAATGGATTTGAAAACCATTGTGAATTACCTTGCATGGCTCCTCTAATTGAAATAGACACAACTTTGCTGTTTATGTTGTCTGTTTCTATTGTTAAGCCTTGCTTTTATCTTGTTTTCTATCATTATTTAGTTTTATTGTTTTGTAAAGGCCAGCTGTGTATTATATAGTCTTCATATTACTTTATTCTTTCTCCTCTCATACCTGGTATAGAGAAGCTGGCAGGTTAATAAGTGCAGCCCAAGGAGAACTCAGGACAGTGTGTGACCCCTCTAGTGTCCACTTCTGCTTCAATAAATAAATACTGACACTAAACATTGGGGTGAAAAGGCCAACTTTATTTAAAAATTTGAATACAATAAATAACCAATTTACATAACCATATACCCAGGGTGCTTGCCCAACTAAAACCAGGTGCCAGCAAGCTCTGCCAAAGCTGACCACACAGCAGGAGGTACCACCAACCACTTAAAGCTCCAAAATGAGGTAAAAGCCCAAAGCTGTGTCAATTCTGCTAAATAACATGGGAGGTAGGGTGGGAGATACCTAACTCCTCCAGGTTAACGTCAAAACTGCTGTTACTTCCTGCTCTCACCCCTTTATAATATCTCCCAATCTTCACACTGCTCACCTACACTTGATGATTATTTTCGTAGGTCAACGGGGGGGGGGGGGGGTCACCCACCCCTCCTTCCAGTTTGTTATGCAGGGTGCATGGAGCAGTATTGGGAGCTTCTGGTCTGGGCTTTTGGTAAGAAAAGTAACAGGAGAGACGTTGAGTTTTCCCTGTTACAGCTCCTAACTGTGTTAGAAAGTAGAGAGCATTGCATGAGCTACACAGTCATGTCAAATGTACAAATGTAGCTTCATTAAAGTAATCTTATAGATAGCAGTAAAGTATGAAGCTATGTTAGCACTTCCCTTCAGATGCACGCTGCCAGCCCCAGTTCTCCCAAACCGTATCCAGAAACAAGAAATATTAAAAGTGGCGGCGCTGTGTCACCCCTGGGAATACAAGCTGCTCTTTTCCTCTGAGAACCTGGCTTCTTCCACCTCCAAAATAAAAAGCTCACAATGGTGTAGCACGTTTCAAGCCATATGGTAGACGCACACATAGGTTATACTAACAAGATATCAATTTAAATCAACCTTTTATTAAAAACCGTCACAATGGTGTCTTCAGATGCAGCTTCAGGGTTTATTAAAATATAGCTCAACGCGTTTCGGCAAACAAGCCTTTATCAAGAGCATAAAATCAATACAGATCGAAGCAAGTTGTAATTAGCCTAGCATTGTTTTACAAAATATTTATAGCCATCAGCCCTGCCTACCTTTCCCAGACCACACCCATATACAGGTACACACACACATGTATACAAATAAATTAAATACTCTGAAGCTTCTTTTGTTATGAAGTGTCAGCAGGTAAATTTATTTATGTTCACTGGCATACTTGATTACAATTTAGACTTTCATTTGACACCTCCTAACAAAACAGGATAGTGATAGGTAGGTACAGCCCTGATGTAAGCCAGACTAAGCACACCTGTGAATGGATGTGGTATGGGAAAGGTAAGCAGGGCTGATTGCTATAAATATTTTGCTAGGCTTTTACAACTTGCTTTGACCTGTATTGATTTTATGCTCTTGATAAAGGCTTGTTTGCCGAAACGCGTTGAGGTATATTTGAGCTATATTTTAATAAACCCTGAAGCTGCATCTGAAGACACCATTGTGATGGTGTTAATAAAAGGCTGATTTAAATTGATATTTTGTGACTATAACCGGTGTGTGCACCTACCATACGGCTTGAAACGTGCTACACCATTGTGAGCTTTTTATTTTTTATTCTCAGAGGAAAAGAGCAGCTTGTATTCCCAGGGGTGACACAGCGCTGCCACTTTCGATATTTCCTGCTTCATTAAAGGTCTTCTCAGACTCATCACTAATATTCATTGAGTGAGTTTAGTGCAGAAGACACTAGTAATACCTCTCTAGCTCCAACCAATTGCAGCAGAACTATTCTCTTCTCAAGCACCTGACTATGATTTTCATGATATTTGAACTAGAGCACAGGTAAAATAATCAGCTGATGGGTGAGAGTGGGTTAGTAACCATGGTTACTAAGCAGCTAATAATTTCACCTGTGCTGTAGTTCAGATATCATAAAAATCTGGTCTGTTAGGGGTCCCAAGCAGTGTTCCCTCTAAGGCTAGATTTCTGAGTGGCCCAGCAGTGAAACAGTTAATAAAGGCACCACACTTTGTAGTCTGCATTGTATAGTGTTTTCAAATTGCTCAAATTAACTGTTTCACTGCTGGGCAGCTCGCAAAAAAAACTGTCCTTAGAGGGAACACAGGTCCCAAGTACTGGAATTGAGAAACACTATATTAAAGGATGCTTCCTGAGTGAATTCTAAGGGGACTTTGTGACATTAATGGATCTGTTTTATACAGTGACAGTTATTATTAAGAGCATTCCGGATCATAAAAAAAAAAAACAGGACGCAGTGTATCAGACCAGTGAGGCCCCTCTCCCTTCAAGATAATAGCAGTTAAGATGAAAAAGGAAGGCCAAAGGTCACAGCATTGAGAGCTGATTGGCTGTTGTTGCTCTGCAATGACATTTCTGCACTATCATCATAAATTGTAAATAATCCACAAGAAAGATGCAGGATATTTATACAATGCTATTTCTAGAGATGCATAATACAGTATATGAACAGTTCTACTGTAGGGGATTTAATGTGCAGATAGAGAAAGCAAAACGGATGCTAAAGCTGCAATACATATATTAGGCAAATATAGCTAGTGCTGGATATTAGTGTATTAAAGAGTGAGCACAGGAAGTGCTGGCAGTGTCTTATGACATTTATACAGAATTTACACAAATGCTTGTACATAGATGGAAAGCACCGCTTGGAAAGGCAGTGTATATGCAGGGTAGAAACAGTAAGTGCTGGAGAGTATGAAATAGGCACTGGTCACATAATTTTTTTGAGGGGGGGGGTGGCAAGAGAAAAACATAAATTAAATACCCTGAAGAAAATATTAATGGCAACTTGTGCAGTGGGAGAGAGTTGCTTAAGCTGTGCATCATTTTAATGAAAGTGGGTCATTGGCATAGTAGGTGTTGAAGATATGAAGAGCAAAACTCCAGGGGGGCGTTTGCATTTGCCCCCTCTTATATCACACCTATAAATGTCTATAAACAGGGTGTGCACTGTGATAGAGTAAAAGCACCTACTGCACAACGATTGGAAGTGCAGATGTAGAGTTGTACAGTTCATCCAGGCAAAGGTTCACTAGATCTATGTAAGGTTTTAGTCCTAGGTGCATATCACAGTGGCATATTTAGTTTTGTGCACTGCCATAGGGCACCAATGATTCTGCTATCCCCTCATCCAACACACACACAAATACACATGTATACAAACACATACATACACACACATATGTATACAAATACATACAGACACACACAGGTATACAAACACATACATACATACACCTACACACACACATGTTTACAAATACATACAGACACACACAGGTATACAAACACATACATACATACATACATACATACATACACCTACACACACACACGTATACAAATACATACAGACACACACAGGTATACAAACACATACATACATACATACATACACCTACACACACACACGTATACAAATACATACAGACACACACAGGTATACAAACACATACATACACACACCTACACATACACATGTATACAAATACATACAGACACACACAGGTATACAAACACATACATACACACACCTACACACACACACGTATACAAATACATACAGACACACACAGGTATACAAACACATACATACACACACCTACACACACACATGTATACAAATACATACAGACACACACAGGTATACAAACACATACATACATACACCTACACACACACATGTATACAAATACATACAGACACACACAGGTATACAAACACATAAATACATACATACACCTACACACACACACGTATACAAATACATACAGACACACACAGGTATACAAACACATACATACACACACCTACACACACACATGTATACAAATACATACAGACACACACAGGTATACAAACACATACATACGCACACCTACACACACATGTATACAAATACATACAGACACACACAGGTATACAAACACATACATACACACACCTGCACACACATGTATACAAATACATACAGACACACACAGGTATACAAACACATACATACACACAGCTACACACACACACGTATACAAATACATACAGACACACACAGGTATACAAACACATACATACACACACCTACACACACACACACACGTATACAAATACATACAGACACACACAGGTATACAAACACATACATACACACACCTTCACACACACATGTATACAAATACATACAGACACACACAGGTATACAAACACATACATACATACACCTACACACACACATGTATACAAATACATACAGACACACACAGGTATACAAACACATAAATACATACATACACCTACACACACACATGTATACAAATACATACAGACACACACAGGTATACAAACACATACATACACACACCTACACATACACATGTATACAAATACATACAGACACACACAGGTATACAAACGCATACATACACACACCTACACACACACACATATACAAATATATACAGACACACACAGGTATACAAACACATACATACACACACCTACACACTCACATGTATACAAATACATACAGACACACACAGGTATACAAACACATACATACATAAACCTACACACACATGTATACAAATACATACAGACACACACATGTATACAAACACATACATACATACATACACCTACACACACACACACGTATACAAATACATACAGACACACACAGGTATACAAACACATACATACACACACACATGTATACAAATACATACAGACACACACAGGTATACAAACACATACATACGCACACCTACACACACACATGTATACAAATACATACAGACACACACAGGTATACAAACACATACATACACACACCTGCACACACATGTATACAAATACATACAGACACACACAGGTATACAAACACATACATACACACAGCTACACATACACATGTATACAAATACATACAGACACACACAGGTATACAAACACATACATACACACACCTACACACACACACGTATACAAATACATACAGACACACACCGGTATACAAACACATACATACACACACCTACACACACACATGTATACAAATACATACAGACACACACAGGTATACAAACACATACATACATACACCTACACACACACATGTATACAAATACATACAGACACACACAGGTATACAAACACATACATACATACATACACCTACACACACACACGTATACAAATACATACAGACACACACAGGTATACAAACACATACATACACACACCTACACACATGTATACAAATACATACAGACACACACAGGTATACAAACACATACATACGCACACCTACACACACATGTATACAAATACATACAGACACACACAGGTATACAAACACATACATACACACACCTGCACACACATGTATACAAATACATACAGACACACACAGGTATACAAACACATACATACACACAGCTACACACACACACGTATACAAATACATACAGACACACACAGGTATACAAACACATACATACACACACCTACACATACACATGTATACAAATACATACAGACACACACAGGTATACAAACACACACCTACACACACACACACGTATACAAATACATACAGACACACACAGGTATACAAACACATACATACACACACATGTATACAAATACATACAGACACACACAGGTATACAAACACATACATACATACACCTACACACACATGTATACAAATACATACAGACACACACAGGTATACAAACACATACATACATACATACACCTACACACACACACGTATACAAATACATAGAGACACACACAGGTATACAAACACATACATACACACACCTACACACACACATGTATACAAATACATACAGACACACACAGGTATACAAACACATACATACGCACACCTACACACACACATGTATACAAATACATACAGACCCACACAGGTATACAAACACATACATACACACACCTGCACACACATGTATACAAATACATACAGACACACACAGGTATACAAACACATACATACACACAGCTACACACACACATGTATACAAATACATACAGACACACACAGGTATACAAACACATACATACATACACACACCTACACATACACATGTATACAAATACATACAGACACACACAGGTATACAAACATATACATACACACGCCTACACACAGATGTATACAAACACATACATACATACACCTACACACATGTATACAAATACATACAGACACACACAGGTATACAAACACATACATACACACAGCTACACACACACATGTATACAAATACATACAGACACACACAGGTATACAAACACATACATACGCACACCTACACACACATGTATACAAATACATACAGACACACACAGGTATACAAACACATACATACACACAGCTACACACACACATGTATACAAATACATACAGACACACACAGGTATACAAACACATACATACACACACCTACACATACACATGTATACAAATACATACAGATACACACATGTATACAAACATATACATTCACACAGCTACACACACACATGTATACAAATACATACAGACACACACAGGTATACAAACACATACATACGCACACCTACACACACACACGTATACAAATACATACAGACACACACAGGTATACAAACACATACATACACACACCTACACACACACAAGTATACAAATACATACAGACACACACAGGTATACAAACATATACATACACACGCCTACACACACACACACACACAGATGTATACAAACACATACATACATGCATACATACACACATACATACACACACACAGAAACACAAATAAATATACACTTACATATAGACAGGGCCGGACTGGGAAACCAGACCGGTCCTGGAAATGTTAAAAGGCCAGCTCCCCCCCACACACACACACACACACTGCTATGGAGATATATGCTGTTAATCTGGCTTGCACACACGGCAATATCACTATAAGTATTTATTAATATAACTGTTATGCTCACTCCTCAGCAGTATCTTTACCAGCAAGTCTTGTTGAAGGCAAGCGCACAGCCGGTCAGCATCAGCTAACCCTTTATACCAGTAGCACACATAAAACAGTGAAATAACCCTTTATACCATTTACATACTGAACAGTGATATAACCCTTTATACCAGTTACACACACAGAACAGTGATATAACCCTTTATACCAGTAACACACAAAGAACAGTGATATAACCCTTTATACCAGTAACACACACAGAACAGTGATATAACCCTTTATACCAGTAACACACAAAGAACAGTGATATAACCCTTTATACCAGTAACACACACCGACCAGTGATATAACCCTTCTACCAGTTACACACACAGAACAGTGATATAACCCTTTATACCAGTAACACACACAGAACAGTGATATAACCCTTTATACCAGTAACACACAAAGAACAGTGATATAACCCTTTATACCAGTAACACACACAGACCAGTGATATAACCCTTTTACCAGTTACACACACAGAACAGTGATATAACCCTTTATACCAGTAACACACAAAGAACAGTGATATAACCCTTTATACCAGTAACACACACAGAACAGTGATATAACCCTTTATACCAGTAACACACAAAGAACAGTGATATAACCCTTTATACCAGTAACACACACAGAACAGTGATATAACCCTTTATACCAGTTACACACACAGAACAGTGATATAACCCTTTATACCAGTAACACACAAGGAACAGTGATAACCCTTTATACCAGTAACACACAAAGAACAGTGATATAACCCTTTTACCAGTTACACACACAGAACAGTGATATAACCCTTTATACCAGTAACACACAAGGAACAGTGATATAACCCTTTATACCAGTAACACACAAGGGACAGTGATATAACCCTTTATACCAGTAACACACAAGGAACAGTGATATAACCCTTTATACCATTAACACACACAGAACAGTGATATAACCCTTTATACCATTAACACACACAGAAGAGCGATATAACACACAAAGAACAGTGATATAACCCTTTATACCAGTAACACACACAGAAGAGCGATATAAACCTTTATACCAGTTACACACACTGAACAGTGATATAACCCTTTATACCAGTAACACACACAGAACAGTGATATAACCCTTAATACCATTAACACACACAGAACAGTGATATAACCTTTTATACCATTAACACACACAGAAGAGTGATATAACACACAAAGAACAGTAATATAACCCTTTATACCAGTAACACACACAGAAGAGCGATATAACCCTTTATACCATTAACACACACAGAAGAGCGATATAACACACAAAGAACAGTGATATAACCCTTTATACCAGTATCACACACAGAACAGTGATATAACCCTTTATACCATTAACACACACAGAAGAGCGATATAACACACAAAGAACAGTGATATAACCCTTTATACCAGTATCACACACAGAACAGTGATATAACACACACAGACCAGTGATATAACCCTTTATACCAATAACACACACAGAAGAGCGATATAACACACAAAGAACAGAGATATAACCCTTTATACCAGTAACACACACAGAAGAGCGATATAACACACAAAGAACAGTGATATAACCCTTTATACCAGTAACACACACAGAACAGTGATATAACACACACAGACCAGTGATATAACCCTTTATACCAATAACACACACAGAAGAGCGATATAACACACAAAGAACAGAGATATAACCCTTTATACCAGTAACACACACAGAAGAGCGATATAACACACAAAGAACAGTGATATAACCCTTTATACCAGTAACACACAAAGAACAGTGATATAACCCTTTATACCAGTAACACACACAGACCAGTGATATAACCCTTTTACCAGTTACACACACAGAACAGTGATATAACCCTTTATACCAGTAACACACAAAGAACAGTGATATAACCCTTTATACCAGTAACACACACAGAACAGTGATATAACCCTTTATACCAGTAACACACAAAGAACAGTGATATAACCCTTTATACCAGTAACACACACAGAACAGTGATATAACCCTTTATACCAGTTACACACACAGAACAGTGATATAACCCTTTATACCAGTAACACACAAGGAACAGTGATAACCCTTTATACCAGTAACACACAAAGAACAGTGATATAACCCTTTTACCAGTTACACACACAGAACAGTGATATAACCCTTTATACCAGTAACACACAAGGAACAGTGATATAACCCTTTATACCAGTAACACACAAGGGACAGTGATATAACCCTTTATACCAGTAACACACAAGGAACAGTGATATAACCCTTTATACCATTAACACACACAGAACAGTGATATAACCCTTTATACCATTAACACACACAGAAGAGCGATATAACACACAAAGAACAGTGATATAACCCTTTATACCAGTAACACACACAGAAGAGCGATATAAACCTTTATACCAGTTACACACACTGAACAGTGATATAACCCTTTATACCAGTAACACACACAGAACAGTGATATAACCCTTAATACCATTAACACACACAGAACAGTGATATAACCTTTTATACCATTAACACACACAGAAGAGTGATATAACACACAAAGAACAGTAATATAACCCTTTATACCAGTAACACACACAGAAGAGCGATATAACCCTTTATACCATTAACACACACAGAAGAGCGATATAACACACAAAGAACAGTGATATAACCCTTTATACCAGTATCACACACAGAACAGTGATATAACCCTTTATACCATTAACACACACAGAAGAGCGATATAACACACAAAGAACAGTGATATAACCCTTTATACCAGTATCACACACAGAACAGTGATATAACACACACAGACCAGTGATATAACCCTTTATACCAATAACACACACAGAAGAGCGATATAACACACAAAGAACAGAGATATAACCCTTTATACCAGTAACACACACAGAAGAGCGATATAACACACAAAGAACAGTGATATAACCCTTTATACCAGTAACACACACAGAACAGTGATATAACACACACAGACCAGTGATATAACCCTTTATACCAATAACACACACAGAAGAGCGATATAACACACAAAGAACAGAGATATAACCCTTTATACCAGTAACACACACAGAAGAGCGATATAACACACAAAGAACAGTGATATAACCCTTTATACCAGTAACACACAAAGAACAGTGATATAACCCTTTATACCAGTAACACACACAGACCAGTGATATAACCCTTTTACCAGTTACACACACAGAACAGTGATATAACCCTTTATACCAGTAACACACAAAGAACAGTGATATAACCCTTTATACCAGTAACACACACAGAACAGTGATATAACCCTTTATACCAGTAACACACAAAGAACAGTGATATAACCCTTTATACCAGTAACACACACAGAACAGTGATATAACCCTTTATACCAGTTACACACACAGAACAGTGATATAACCCTTTATACCAGTAACACACAAGGAACAGTGATAACCCTTTATACCAGTAACACACAAAGAACAGTGATATAACCCTTTTACCAGTTACACACACAGAACAGTGATATAACCCTTTATACCAGTAACACACAAGGAACAGTGATATAACCCTTTATACCAGTAACACACAAGGGACAGTGATATAACCCTTTATACCAGTAACACACAAGGAACAGTGATATAACCCTTTATACCATTAACAAACACAGAACAGTGATATAACCCTTTATACCATTAACACACACAGAAGAGCGATATAACACACAAAGAACAGTGATATAACCCTTTATACCAGTAACACACACAGAAGAGCGATATAAACCTTTATACCAGTTACACACACTGAACAGTGATATAACCCTTTATACCAGTAACACACACAGAACAGTGATATAACCCTTAATACCATTAACACACACAGAACAGTGATATAACCTTTTATACCATTAACACACACAGAAGAGTGATATAACACACAAAGAACAGTAATATAACCCTTTATACCAGTAACACACACAGAAGAGCGATATAACCCTTTATACCATTAACACACACAGAAGAGCGATATAACACACAAAGAACAGTGATATAACCCTTTATACCAGTATCACACACAGAACAGTGATATAACCCTTTATACCATTAACACACACAGAAGAGCGATATAACACACAAAGAACAGTGATATAACCCTTTATACCAGTATCACACACAGAACAGTGATATAACACACACAGACCAGTGATATAACCCTTTATACCAATAACACACACAGAAGAGCGATATAACACACAAAGAACAGAGATATAACCCTTTATACCAGTAACACACACAGAAGAGCGATATAACACACAAAGAACAGTGATATAACCCTTTATACCAGTAACACACACAGAACAGTGATATAACACACACAGACCAGTGATATAACCCTTTATACCAATAACACACACAGAAGAGCGATATAACACACAAAGAACAGAGATATAACCCTTTATACCAGTAACACACACAGAAGAGCGATATAACACACAAAGAACAGTGATATAACCCTTTATACCAGTAACACACACAGAACAGTGATATAACCCTTTAAACGAGTTACACACACAGAACAGTGATCCCCTTTCTTACCAGTTATAGGGGTAGATTTATCAATGTGCGGGCGAACATTGAAATGCTTGTGCAATGCCGCCCCCTGCAGATTTTCGGCCAATCGGGGTGTCAATCAAAACGATTGTATCCGATCAGGCTGATTGCTGTCCGCTACCTCAGAGGTGGAGGAAGAGTTAAGGAGTATCGGTCGTAAGAAAAATATGCCAACTGCAAGAAAGAAGTTACAATGTGCACGTATAATAATGCAGCTCTTGAGTAATGACACTTCTTTTTGGAACACACACACATGATTGATTTAGCTGCTCAGGGGTCACCTAAGTGTGCAGATTTTTTACAGTAAGCTAAAATACTGCATTTGAAAGTTTACTATACGATCCCTTACAGCTTTAATAGGAGCACATGCATTCTTTCACCCCTTACACTTACTATTTTCAGGGTAGTGTGGCCTGGGGATCTCTTGATAAGCGCCACAACAGGATTGCTTTTAGTTATGTCTACAATGCTGCCCACCTAGACTCCTTGCAGGAAACAAAACAAAGAACATTTTAGCGGACAATGAGATAATCAAACCTGAGGTAGGACCGAGGCTCATGCAGAGGAACAGTAATCACGATATTAACCCATTTCTGCCACACAGAGAAATGATTAGCTTGCTCCTTTCATATACACATACAAAGTCCCTTCTGATGTGCACACAGCAGTTATCAACTCCTTTCTACCAGACACAGAGATATCAGACTCATTACTTCTTTATGACTTAAACAGACAGTGGGGGTTCAGTTAAAGAGATGTCACATTTTCTGCAATTAAGACCACTGTATGAATAAATACATTATTTTTGCATGACAATTTTAAATTAAAAGTTGAATATTAATAATATCAATTAAAAATTGATATTGAAATTATCGGGAAGGGAAGTTTTATGCACTCATTGCTAAAGACATATAACTCAATAACTGATTAGGACAACACCTCCAGTATTATTCATTTACAGCGACATGTCTCAACCCACTTGAAAACAAATTATAGGACAGGAACATTGATAAACAAATAAAGGAATACATGTTACAATATCTTATTCTAAATATAACAAAAATATAATGTACCTTTGAGGAGGGTTTAAAGATCTAGACAGGGAATCCTGACAAAATGTTGATGATATTCAATATTTATTTGATACAAAGAATAACATAAACGTTTATCAGAAAGAGCATGCAACCTTCCAATTTACTTTTATCATCAAATTTACTTTGTTCATTTGGTATATTTTTTTGAAAGCTAAACCTAGGTAGGGTCATATCTGCTAATTTCTAAGCCCTTGAAGGTCGCCTCTTATCTAAGTGCGTTTTGACATTTTTTCTCATATAGACAGTAGTGCTAGTTCATATGTGACATATAGATAAACATTGTGCTCACTCCCGTGGAGTTATTTATGAGTCAGCACTGATTGGCTAAAATACAAGTCTGTCAAAAGAACTGAAATAAGGGGCAGTCTGCAGTGGCTTAGATACAAGGTAATCACAGAGGTAAAAAGTGCAAAACTGGGGAATGGGTAATAAAGGGATTATCTATCTTTAAAAACAATAAAACTTCTGCAGTAGACTGTCCCTTTAACAACATAATCATAATATAAACTAATTTTATGTTAATTTATAAATACAAATGATTATATTTTCATTTGTATGCGTCCTATTGATGATTCAAGCAACCACAAGTGTCACAAAAGACCAAGCAAGGTCTTGAAAATGAGTGGCAATTGCACAAAGGGGGTGCTCCCAAAATTTGTAGCTAAGTATTAGGGGCTCAGGAAGTTAAGGGGGACCATTGACATTTTGTGGGAGGGGCTGTGACAGAAGGCATGGATTCAGTGGTGGGTAGTAGATGGGATTCTGGGCCAGTTTGCCCCTAATAACAGTGCCTCACTATTCCACAATACTGAGATTACAACTTTCCTATTTTGCTTTTAAGTCAAGACTGAAAGTGTAAAAAGCAACAGTCTTAAAAATAGAGTAATTTAAATCAGACGCCAAAAAAGTTGCGTTATTTCATTCTCCATAGCGCTGCCATTACGAGTTACTTAAAGCCTCCTTGTGTGTGCGATATGGCACAAAATCCAAGGGCTGATTTGACGTGTTCGTGCACGCTTTCCCCCATAGACATCAATGGGGATAGAGTGTTAGAAAAAAAAACTAACACCTGAAGTGCGGAATGAAAAATCTCCGTAGCGCAACCCCATTGATGTCTATGGGGCAAACAAGTTACGTTTAAACCTAACACCCTAACATAAACCCCAAGTCTAAACACCCCTAATCCGCCGCCCCCAACATCGCCAACACTAATTAAAGTTGTTAACCCCTATTCCGCCGCTCTCCGACATCGCTGACACTATTAAAAGCTATTAACCCCTAATCCGCCGCTCCCCGACATCGCAGACACTATACTAAAGTTATTAAGCCCTAAACCTCTGGCCTCCCACATTGCTGCCACTAAATAAACCTATTAACCCCTAAACCTCTGGCCTCCCACATCGCCGCCACTAAATAAACCCTGAAGTGCGGAATGAAAAATCTCTGTAACCCAACCCCATTGATATCTATGGGGAAAAAAAAGTTAAGTTTAGGCCTAACACCCTAACATAAACCCCAAGTCTAAACACCCCTAATCCACAGCCCCCCGACATCGCCAACACTAATTAAAGTTATTAACCCCTATTCCGCCGCTCCCCAACATCACCGGCACTATAATAATGTTATCAACCCCTATTCTGCCTTTCCCCGACATCGCAGACATTATAATAAAGTTATTAACCCCTATTCCGCTGTGCCCCGACATCGCTGACAATAATAACAGCTATTAACCCCTAATTCGCCACTCCCCGACATCGCCGACACTATAATAAAGTTATTAACCCCTAAACTTCCGGCCTCCTATATCGCCGCCACTAAATAAACCTATTAACCCCTAAACCTTTGGCCTCCCACATCGCCGCCACTAAATTAACCTATTTACCCATAAACCGCCGGCCCCTCACATCGCAAAACATTAAATTAAACTTTTAACCCCTAAACCCAACACCCCCCTAACTTTAAATTAAAATTACAATATAACTATATTTAAATAAATAAAAACTTACCTGTGAAATAAAAATAAACCTAACATTAAACTATAAATTAACCTAACATAACTATTCTAATAAAATAACAAAAATACTACCAATTAAAGAATCTAAATTTAAAAAAACCTAACAGTACGAAAAAAATTAAAAAAATCTAAAATTACAAAAAATAATAAACACAATTACAAAAAAATAAAAAAACACTAAGCTTACAAAAAATTATAAACAAAATTATCAAAAATAAAAACAATTACACCTAATCTAATAGTCCTATAAAAATAAAAAGCCCCCCCCAAAATAAAAACACCCCCTAGCCTACAATAAACTACCAATAGCCCTTAAAAGGGCCATTTTGTAGGGCATTGCCCTAAGTTAAACAGCTCTTTTACCTGAAAAAAAAAATACAAAGTCCCCCCAATAGTAAAAACCCCCACCCAACCAACCCCCCAAAATAAATAAAACCTAACTCACATTCAACTTCAGTGTACGGCGGTGACCATATAAAGAGGACGCTCTGCACAAGATTGGATCGGCTTCCAGGATAGCTCTGCGCTGCCGGGATGAAGATAGAAGACGTTCCTGGACGGATTTAGGGGCAATGGATAACTTAGGGTTTTTTTTAGAGTTAGGTTTTTTAATTTTATTTTTTTACAGGTAAAAGAGCTGTTTAACTTAGGGCAATGATCTACAAAAGGACCTTTCAAGGGCTATTGATAACTTATTGTAGGCTAGTGGGTGTTTTTATTTGGGGGGGCTTTTTTATTTTTATAGGGCTCTTAGATTAGGTGTAATTGTTTTTATTTTTGATAATTTCGTTTAATATTTTTGTAAGCTTAGTGGGAGGGGGGGGGGGTCCGTAATTTAGTGTTTATTAATTTTTGTAATTTTAGATTTTTAATTTTTTTTTCGTGTTAAGTTTTTTTAAATTTGTAATTTAGATATTTTAATTGGTAGTAGTTTTTTATTTTATTAGAATAGTTATGTTAGGTTTATATTTATTTCACAGGCAAGTTTTTATTTATTTAAACATAGTTATATTGTAATTTTAATTTAAAGTTAGGGGGTGTTAGGTTTAGGGGTTAATAGTTTAATTTAGGCCTAGATTTGGAGTTTGGCGGTAAAAGGGCTGTTAACGCTCCGCGGGCTTTTTTCTGGCCGCACCATAAATTTAACTCTGGTATCGAGAGTTTAAACAAATGCTGCGTTAGGCTCCAAAAAAGGAGCGTAGAGCATTTTTACCGCAAATGCAACTCTCGATACCAGAGTTGCTTACGGACGCGGCCGGCCTCAAAAACGTGCTCGTGCACGATTCTTCCATAGAAAACAATGGGGCTGTTTGAGCTGAAAAAAAACCTAACACCTGCAAAAAAGCAGCGTTCAGCTCCTAACGCAGCCCCATTGTTTCCTATGGGGAAACACTTCCTACGTCTGCACCTAACACTCTAACATGTACCCCGAGTCTAAACACCCCTAACCTTACACTTATTAACCCCTAATCTGCTGCCCCCGCTATCGCTGACACCTGCATATTTTTTTTAACCCCTAATCTGCCGCTCCGTAAACCGCCGCAACCTACGTTATCCCTATGTACCCCTAATCTGCTGCCCTAACATCGCCGACCCCTATATTATATTTATTAACCCCTAATCTGCCCCCCTCAACGTCGCTGACACCTGCCTACACTTATTAACTCCTAATCTGCCGACCGGACCTGAGCGCTACTATAATAAAGTTATTAACCCCTAATCCGCCTCACTAACCCTATCATAAATAGTATTAACCCCTAATCTGCCCTCCCTAACATTGCCGACACCTACCTTCAATTATTAACCCCTAATCTGCCGAGCGGACCTC
Organism: Bombina bombina; assembly: GCF_027579735.1. Classification (NCBI taxonomy): domain Eukaryota; kingdom Metazoa; phylum Chordata; class Amphibia; order Anura; family Bombinatoridae; genus Bombina; species Bombina bombina. The sequence continues at coordinate 841,620,508 of NC_069499.1, read as the reverse complement.
ACCGCTACTATAATAAATGTATTAACCCCTAAAGCTAAGTCTAACCCTAATACTAACACCCCCCTAAGTTAAATATAATTTACATCTAACGAAATAAATTAACTCTTATTAAATAACTTATTCCTATTTAAAGCTAAATACTTACCTGTAAAATAAATCCTAATATAGCTACAATATAAATTATAATTATATTATAGCTATTTTAGGATTAATATTTATTTTACAGGCAACTTTTTAATTATTTTAACCAGGTACAATAGCTATTAAATAGTTAAGAACTATTTAATAGTTACCTAGTTAAAATAATAACAAATTTACCTGTAAAATAAATCCTAACCTAAGATATAATTAAACCTAACACTACCCTATCAATAAATTAATTAAATAAACTACCTACAATTACCTACAATTAACCTAACACTACACTATCAATAAATTAATTAAACACAATTCCTACAAATAAATACAATTAAATAAACTAGCTAAAGTACAAAAAATAAAAAAGAACTAAGTTACAAAAAATAATAAAATATTTACAAACATAAGAAAAATATTACAACAATTTTAAACTAATTACACCTACTCTAAGCCCCCTAATAAAATAACAAAGCCCCCCAAAATAAAAAATTCCCTACCCTATTCTAAATTAAAAAAGTTACAAGCTCTTTTACCTTACCAGCCCTGAACAGGGCCCTTTGCGGGGCATGCCCCAAGGATTTCAGCTCTTTTGCCTGTAAAAAAAAACATACCATACCCCCCCCCCAACATTACAACCCACCACCCACATACCCCTAATCTAACCCAAACCCCCCTTAAATAAACCTAACACTAAGCCCCTGAAGATCTTCCTACCTTGTCTTCACCATACCAGGTTCACCGATCCGTCCTGGCTCCAACATCTTCATCCAACCCAAGCGGGGGTTGGCGATCCATCATCCGGTGCTGAAGAGGTCCAGAAGAGGCTCCAAAGTCTTCCTCCTATCCGGCAAGAAGAGGACATCCGGACCGGCAAACATCTTCTCCAAGCGGCATCTTCAATCTTCTTCCATCCGGTGCGGAGCGGGTCCATCTTGAAGCAGGCGACGCGGATCCATCCTCTTCTTCCGTTGTCTCCCGACGAATGACGGTTCCTTTAAGGGACGTCATCCAAGATGGCGTCCCTCGAATTCCGATTGGCTGATAGGATTCTATCAGCCAATCGGAATTAAGGTAGGAATTTTCTGATTGGCTGATGGAATCAGCCAATCAGAATCAAGTTCAATCCGATTGGCTGATCCAATCAGCCAATCAGATTGAGCTCGCATTCTATTGGCTGATCGGAACAGCCAATAAAATGCGAGCTCAATCTGATTGGCTGATTGGATCAGCCAATCGGATTGAACTTGATTCTGATTGGCTGATTCCATCAGCCAATCAGAAAATTCCTACCTTAATTCCGATTGGCTGATAGAATCCTATCAGCCAATCGGAATTCGAGGGACGCCATCTTGGATGACGTCCCTTAAAGGAACCGTCATTCGTCGGGAGACAACGGAAGAAGAGGATGGATCCGCGTCGCCTGCTTCAAGATGGACCCGCTCCGCACCGGATGGAAGAAGATTGAAGATGCCGCTTGGAGAAGATGTTTGCTGGTCCGGATGGCCTCTTCTTGCCGGATAGGAGGAAGACTTTGGAGCCTCTTCTGGACCTCTTCAGCACCGGATGATAGATCGCCAACCCCCGCTTGGGTTGGATGAAGATGTTGGAGCCAGGACGGATCGGTGAACCTGGTATGGTGAAGACAAGGTAGGAAGATCTTCAGGGGCTTAGTGTTAGGTTTATTTAAGGGGGGTTTGGGTTAGATTAGGGGTATGTGGGTGGTGGGTTGTAATGTTGGGGGGGGGTATGGTATGTTTTTTTTTACAGGCAAAAGAGCTGAAATCCTTGGGGCATGCCCCGCAAAGGGCCCTGTTCAGGGCTGGTAAGGTAAAAGAGCTTGTAACTTTTTTAATTTAGAATAGGGTAGGGAATTTTTTATTTTGGGGGGCTTTGTTATTTTATTAGGGGGCTTAGAGTAGGTGTAATTAGTTTAAAATTGTTGTAATATTTTTCTTATGTTTGTAAATATTTTATTATTTTTTGTAACTTAGTTCTTTTTTATTTTTTGTACTTTAGCTAGTTTATTTAATTGTATTTATTTGTAGGAATTGTGTTTAATTAATTTATTGATAGTGTAGTGTTAGGTTAATTGTAGGTAATTGTAGGTAGTTTATTTAATTAATTTATTGATAGGGTAGTGTTAGGTTTAATTATATCTTAGGTTAGGATTTATTTTACAGGTAAATTTGTTATTATTTTAACTAGGTAGCTATTAAATAGTTCTTAACTATTTAATAGCTATTGTACCTAGTTAAAATAAATACCAAGTTGCCTGTAAAATAAATATTAATCCTAAAATAGCTATAATATAATTATAATTTATATTGTAGCTATATTAGGATTTATTTTACAGGTAAGTATTTAGCTTTAAATAGGAATCATTTATTTAATAAGAGTTAATTAATTTCGTTAGATGTAAATTATATTTAAGTTAGGGGGGTGTTAGTGTTAGGGTTAGACTTAGCTTTAGGGGTTAATCAATTTATTAGAATAGCGGTGAGCTCCGGTCGTCAGATTATGGGTTAATAATTGAAGTTAGGTGTCGGCGATGTTAGGGAGGGCAGATTAGGGGTTAATACTATTTATGATAGGGTTAGTGAGGCGGGTTAGGGGTTAATAACTTTATTATAGTAGCGCTCAGGTCCGCTCGGCAGATTAGGGGTTAATAAGTGTAGGCAGGTGTCGGCGACGTTGAGGGGGGCAGATTAGGGGTTAATAAATATAATATAGGGGTCGGCGGTGTTAGGGGTAGCAGATTAGGGGTACATAGGGATAACGTAGGTGGCGGCGCTTTGCGGTCGGAAGATTAGGGGTTAATTATTTTAAGTAGCTGGCGGCGACGTTGTGGGGGGCAGGTTAGGGGTTAATAAATGTAATACAGGGGTCGGCGGGGTTAGGGGCAGCAGATTAGGGGTACATAAGTATAACGTAGGTGGCGGTCGGCAGATTAGGGGTTAATAATTTAAATCGAGTGGCGGCGATGTGGGGGGAGCTCGGTTTAGGGGTACATAGGTAGTTTATGGGTGTTAGTGTACTTTAGGGTACAGTAGTTAAGAGCTTTATGAGCCGGCGTTAGCCAGAAAGCTCTTAACTCCTGCTATTTTCAGGCGGCTGGAATTTTGTCGTTAGAGCTCTAACGCTCACTTCAGAAACGACTCTAAATACCGGCGTTAGAAAGATCCCATTGAAAAGATAGGATACGCAAATGGCGTAGGGGGATCTGCGGTATGGAAAAGTCGCGGCTGAAAAGTGAGCGTTAGACCCTTTAATCACTGACTCCAAATACCAGCGGGCGGCCAAAACCAGCGTTAGGAGCCTCTAACGCTGGTTTTGACGGCTACCGCCGAACTCCAAATCTAGGCCTTAGTGTTTTGTGATGTGGGGGGGGCAGTTTAGGGCTTAATAGGTTTATTTAGTGGCCGCGATGTGGGAGGCCGGAGGTTTAGGGGTAAATAATAGGTTTATTTAGTGGCGGCAATGTGGGAGGCCGGAGGTTTAGGGGTTAATAGGTTTATTATAGTGTCGGCGATGCCAGGGAGCGGTGGTTTAAGGGTTAATATATTTAAATAGTGTTGGCGGTGTGGGTGGGCGGCAGATTAAGGGTTAATAAGTTTTAAATAGTGTTTGTGATTCAGGAGGGTGGCAATTTAGGGGTTAATGTGTATTTAGTTAGTGTTCTTTGTAACAGTTTAGTTATGAGTTTTGTGAAACATTTTTGTTTTGCAAAATCCATAACTACTGGTCTCAGATAGCGGTATGGATCATGTCGGTATAGGCTGTAACGCAAGCATTTTAGCCGGACCGCACCACCTGTAATACTGGCGCTATGAAAATCCCACACAAAAACGTCATTTTTTTTGAGTGCGGAATGGACGTTGCGTTACAGGCTAAAATGATTGCGGTATAGCTATACCAACACGACTCGTAATATGTGTTCCTGGCCATTATGCTGGCAACACTTGTAATCTAGTCGAACGTTTGCTGGTTTAAATTACTTTGCTATTAAAATAATATGCTATAAGGCTGACATGCAGTCACTAGAGGCAGGTGAGGCAGGGCTTCACCTCCTCATATGGGCAAAAATATATATTTTTTTATTGGCTTAAAAAAAATTAAATTTTTTTTTTTTTCTTCACAGCTACATGTTGTGCAATGGAGAGACACAAGCAGGTCTGCCGGCTGCTGCCCTCCGGTACACAACATGCTGCGCCACCTACTGGATGAAAGTGGTTACGATCATTGCATGGCCCATAAGTGCTTATTTGAGGCAGGCCTCTTTTGGGCTGACCCAATCCAGTGAGAGGCATCAGTCAGGGGAACTTAGGGTTGGGGCTGGATGTTAAATCATATAAAACAAAACAAAAATGGAAAAAACTATTTTAATTTATTTTGTTGCTGCCCTGTGCAGTTGCCAGCTTTGCTTCAGTGAAAAAGAGAGTTCTGTACTCCCCCTCCAAGTGCAGTGGAATTTGCCACTGTCACTTCCTTACAGAGCAGGAAGAGATTAGGTGAGTAGTGTTTAAGCCACATTTTATTGAAGTGCTGCAACCTTAGATTTTTCTGAAAGGGATTCTGGTAGTGAAAATTATAATTTAATGAATGTGGTTTAGTGTTTTTTGTTTTTTTGTACTCTTTTACAGCAGTTTAAGGATCGTTTTTGTATTTTGTTTACTCAAACTTTACACCCACTACCTTGGCAGCTTGTCTCTGTACTGCACACTAGTTTATAATCTCATTACTCCCTTTCTGAACTTCTGAACTTTCTGTAGCTCTGCAATTGTGTTTTCTCACAACATTATCTTACTATTATGATGTTTGTATGGATGAGTTGCTATTTGACCAGAGTAAGCTAGACCAAAAGCATGGTAATGTAAAATGAAACCAATCAGTGTAGAATGAGTTATAGCAAATATTCTCCATGGCTTCTGTAGCTATAGTATTATATTTAAACCAGTGATTCCTTATCCTTAAGTGTATGTTGGACAACCCTGATGTAGACAACAAATAATTTTAATGCTTCCATTCATATGTGCTGTTCTGTTTCAGATATTTAAAATAGATTGTATACTATTAGTATTTGATAGTCACTTAAAATATTACTTAAAAATTCAGTGGTGTCTCCTCCCTTTCAGTGGTCCCTCGTCCCCCCCCCTGTGTGTTTCTATACATCTCTCCCACTCCCTCTGTCTCTCTCCTTATGTGTCGTTCACCCCCATGGTCTCTTTCTCTCTCTGTCTCTCTTCCTCCCCCTCTGACTCTCTCATTCTTTGTGTGTCTCTCTAACCCTCTGTGTGTGATTGTGTCTCTGTCTCTTTCTCTCTCTTTAACCTTCTATGTGTGTGTCTCTCTCTCTCTCTCCCCTGTCTCTCTCTCCCTCTCCCCCGTCTCTCTCTCTCTCTCTCTCCCTCTCCCCCATCTCTCTCTCCCTCTCCCCCATCTCTCTCTCCCTCTCTCCCCGTCTCTCTCTCCCTCTCCCCCTGTCTCTCTCTCTCTCCCTCTCCCCCCGTCTCTCTCTCTCTCTCCTCCGTCTCTCTCTCTCTCCCTCTCCCCCTGAGTGATTTTCTGTGTTTCTGTCTACCTTTTATTTATTAAATTAATGAATTGGTGGTGCCATCTGAGGATGTGGCTTTATTTAAAGGGGTGGGGCCAAGCGCCCCACCATCTTTAAATTTCACCAGCCTCCACTGGATCAAGACATTTTTATATTTACTGAATAATGAAGGACTCTATAAGCATAATTTGCAGCATTAAAGTAAAAAGTATGTTTTCAACATATTTTAATGGGCCTGGATTTCTAGATCTCATAATCAGAGCAAGCATTTTGTTATCTGGCAAGAGTTTCTGTTACAATCCTTTAGACTAAAATCAGATGCTTACTAAGTTGACCAGTTTTCCAAGACACCATTTAAAGGGACATGAAACCCATATGTTTTCTTTCATGATTTAGAAAGAGCATGCAATTTTAAATAACTTTCCAATTTACATCTAATATATAATTTTCTTCATTCTTTTTATATCCTTGGTTGAAAATCATAGCTAAATATGCTCAGTAGCTGCTGATTGGTGGCTGCACATAGATACCTCATGTGATTGGCTCACCCATATGCATTGCTATTTCATCAACAAAGGATATCTAAAGAATGAAGGCATATACTAGCCACTGCTTCACCAGCCTCTGACATCACCGCACATCATGTGATTGGCTCACCCATATGCATTGCTATTTCATCAACAAAGGATATCTAAAGAATGAAGGTGTATACTAGCCACTGCCTCACCAGCCTCTGACATCACCGCACATCACTGATAAGGCAGGGCTCGACACACCAAGGAGCCAGGCTCCTAGAATTCTACCCTTGGCTCCTAAATTTTTGAGTTAATGCCTGGCACCTAAATATTCTTACTGGCTCCTAACTTTTAAAAATATTTGTCGAGCACTGCTATAAGGGTTTGTTTATGTGCCTCTTTTTCCTTCCACCTGTCTGATTACCCCTCTTTCTAATACATGGATTGGAAATTTACAGAATTTCACTAGTCCTGAACTAACTGGAAACTAAAGTGGACAAGAAAGAAATTATTGCAAGTAGTAACTTTTTCTTTCTCTTGTAAACTATGGGCTACATTGCGAGTGGAGAGCTATTTAGTGCTCCCAATCAAGCATAAATTGCTCCTGTATTACAAGTTCAAAGTAAAAATTACATATACATATTTATAGGAATATATATAGTTATACGTTTATACATAGATACATAGAAATATGTATTTACAATAACATGGACATTATCCTGTAAGTAAAGATCATTGAAATGTTAAATATATAAAGTAAATAATTAAAACACATAAATACATATGTGCACACACACACACACACACACACACACATATATATATATATATATATACATATATATATATATATATATATATACATTTTTAGACATGTATATGTATTTATCTCTATGTTAAAGCCCTTTTTTCCTTTCTAACACCTGAGACCTCATCTTTCAGCTCTTTTAGCTTTTTTATCCAATTTAAAAAAAAAAAAAAAAATTTTTATCAGATAGTGTTATTTTGAGTGTAACTGTACTATTAACCCTTTCCTGCCGGGGGTTAAAGTGTCTACATCGGAACAACTGTTCGGATATAGACAAATTGAAATCACACGATCGTGCATACGATCGCGAGATTTCAATTATTGGATCGGGTTTGGGGGCGTCCCTATAACCCTAGGAACGCCCTCCAGACTGTGATCAAATCCAGGAAGCGCAGTAGGCTTCAGGACAGCCGTTGGCTATGACGTTCTATTCCGTCATAATGGCTCTAAAGCCTAGTGTAATTATGATGGAATAGAATGGCATAACAGCGTTAAAATGTTAAATGTTTTTTGTGCCACTTTTTTGTCTCACGTAACAATTAACCCAAGCTCTGAAGTTGCGCTAACCTGACAAGCTTTAAATTTGATTGCACTCAAGCAACGCCTTTACTTTCAACTCATAATATACGCGTTGGAAATACCCCTAATAGCGCGCACAGCAGTTAGCTGTATCGATCTACTCGTAAGCTAGCAGTATATTGGTATTTTCCCCACACTGTTTAATATAAATAAATGTGGTATGATGAGCCTACACTATTGGTGGAGCAAGAAATGGGGCAAGGTTTAGATCATGCAAGGTGCCTGGAATGGAGACTACAATACAACTTCCTCTTATCCCCCCACTTCTCAAAATAATCAGTAGACATATGTCATGTCATGTGACTCATCACATAGCTTTCCTATTATTATTATTATTAGTTATTTATAGTTAATTCCTGATATGGTCCTAAATAAGGGTTTGAATTGTATGCAGTGACACATTTTCACATAAAATGCATAATAAAAAGTATATACCATGTTTATAGAACTGCGCACTATAAACTATTTACTGTCTAATTATTTTTTTCACATGTCCACAATAGCTATTATGCCTGGGTTCTGCATGGTGATTCTCTTGGCTAGTGGAGGACATATGTGGGTGCACAACACTCATGTGTTTCACTCACTAAGGTCCCAGTTACTCTATTAAAGTGTCATTTCTACTATTGAAGCCATAAATCATATGTACTGCTGAGTTCACACACTAAATAAGACCTCTGCAAATACTCCCTAGGAATTACATGTCCTTGGTAATTAGCTCAAGTCAATACATGCAATTTGTGGTTAGCAAACAGCATATACTTGCTATAAAAAGGAACCCATATTATCCCTACCCATCCCACAATCTGTTTTTTTCACTATTGAATTTAGGTATCACATCCTGTAATTAGACAATTTGTATCCCTTTCACAAAGCAGCTAGGAACCTTTATAAATGCAATTGATAAAAAGGACTTTCAGTTATACATTTTCAGCTATATATTTATTTTTTTCTTGAAAATAAGTGATCTGAAATAATATACCTTTATCATTTTATAGTACAAGATGTTTAGCACTCTTTATTTAACGAAGAACTGCAAAAAAAATATTTCTTTCATATAGGTAGTGAGAGTCCACAATCCATTACTCATAGGATTTACCTTCCCTACCTCTTGGAGGAGGTAAAGATTTGCAAACCCCAAGAGCTCTATATAACCCCTCCCACCTCACACATACCTCATTATTTTCTTTTCCTCCCCTGGAGGTGGTTGAAGAACAAAGATGTGCACAAGAATGGGGTTTTCCGTGTATTTTGAGGCCCAGTTTCCCCTCAGTTTGCAGTGTTTGTCAGAGGGATGTATTTGGTGTATTGCCTATGATTCCTTTATTCATCTATGGGAATTTCTTCATAAACTTTCCATAATCGGTTGCAGAACTTCCATAAACTCTACTTTCAGTACTGGTTTGGCTATCTGCTACATAGATGGTGGACGAGTGTCTTCTGGTATTATTTTTTATTAGCAAGGAAATCCTGTGCACTCGAAGTAGGGAAATAAAAACTTTTATTAGAAAGATTGATTAAAATGGCATAGACATGCAGGGGTAAAGGAAAACGAGAATCCTGATGCGTTTTTCCCCACAAATGGCGCTTAATCATAGGATATTCAGGTAAGTAACCACCATCTATATAAGGAGGTGTCTGACCAATCAGAGGCAACTTGCGGAGCCTCACATGGGAGCCACCCACCCTTGGTTAAGGTGGTATTACATGATACATAAAAGCAACAATATTAGATAAAAATAATTTACAACAGTTGATACCGTATTCCTTGAACAATTGCTGACAGGTTACAAAAAAAGGGAGTGTTTAAATATGTGTGTGCAAGAATTGATACTTAAACAGAAAATTAAATATGATAATATAATATATAATAGTGTTAAAGAAGGTTATAAGTACATCTATAAAGGTCATCTAATAGATGCAATTTATGGACAATAAGTTTATTATGTATATAAAGTTGTGAACTCTATAGTTAAACACTATTAGGAATAAAGAGGCCAATACACTTATAAGTATGTATGTAAAAAACATCTGAAGAAATGTGTAAAATGGAAACCTATAGATGTGGGATGTGACAATTGGAACAGACCCCAAGGGAGTACTGAATGGGATTAATATAACAGATTGATGTATTAATTCATATAATATCAATCTGTAAAATAAGAAATGTCCCATTCCAGATTTATACCCTTAGGGTATCTTGTATCTAATTTAAGAATCCAGAATAATTACCTCTTTTTGTGAGGAATTTGTGTCTATCACCCCAAACCCCCCCCCCTGGGGTGTCTCATTATGATCTCAATGGCCTGCACTCCAAAGTTAGAAACATTAGTGAAGTGCAGGCCATTGAAATGTTTTGCTACTGCAGGGTCCTTGTTAAAAAATACTCTGTCTCAGAGTTCCCGAGAGGTCTGACCAACATACTGCTGTTGGCAATGATTACAAGTTAATAGGTATATAACCCACCTTGTTCTACAGGTGGCATGAAAATTAATGTCAAAGGATCTGTTTGTGAGAGAGGAGGAAAATTTGTTACCTACCATTGTCATTTTACAGGCTTTACAGTTATAATTATTACACCTGAAATTACACTTATGGTTTAGCCAAGTAGTGGGAGACAATTGAGAACCCAATGTTTTGGGGGGTTTTGAGACAAATTTACAATTGTCAATAATTGCCATCTAACTTACTACAGACACATTGCTCTCTCAGAACACAGAAAAAAAAAACACAGACTTTTTCACTCAACTGCTTCAATTGCCATCTAACTTACTACAGACACATTGCTCTCTCAGAACACAGAAAAAAAACCACAGACTTTTTCACTCAACTGATTCAATTGCCATCTAACTTACTACAGACACATCGCTTTCTCAGAACACAGAAAAAAAACCCACAGACTTTCTCTTGTTAAGTGTATCCAGTCCACGGATCATCCATTACTTGTGGGATATTCTCCTTCCCAACAGGAAGTTGCAAGAGGATCACCCACAGCAGAGCTGCTATATAGCTCCTCCCCTCACTGCCATACCCAGTCATTCTCTTGCAACTCTCAACAAAGATGGACGTAGTAAGAGGAGAGTGGTGTATTATAGTTCGTTTTTTAACTTCAATCAAAAGTTTGTTATTTTTAAATGGTACCGGAGTGTACTGTTTCATCTCAGGCAGCATTAGAAGAAGAATCTGCCTGTGATTTCTATGATCTTAGCAGAAGTAACTAAGATCCATTGCTGTTCTCACATATTCTGAGGATTGAGGTAACTTCAGAGAGGGAATGGCGTGCAGGTCTTCCTGCAATAAGGTATGTGCAGGTAATATTTTTCTAGGGATGGAATTTGCTAGAAAATGCTGCTGATACCGGATTAATGTAAGTAAAGCCTTAAATGCAGTGATAGTGACTGGTATCAGGCTTATTAATAGAGATACATACTCTTATAAAAGTGTAATATAAAACGTTTGCTGGCATGTTTAATCGTTTTTATATATGTTTGGTAACAAAACTTATTGGGGCCTAATTTTTTTCCACATGGCTGGTTTGATTTTTGCCTAGAAACAGTTCCTGAGGCTTTCCACTGTTGCAATATGAGTGGGAAGGGCCTGCTTTTCTGTGCAGCTAAAAATACTGACAGAGACATTCAGATTCTTCCTGCATGATCCAGGACATCTCTGAAGAGCTCAAAAGGCTTCAAAGTCGTGTTTGAGGAGGGTAACAATCACAGTAGACTGTGACAGTTGTTGTGACTGTGTTTAAAAAACGTTTTTGTCATTTATTATTCTGCTTTTGTTATTAAGGGGTTAATCATCCATTTGCAAGTGGGTGCAATGCTCTGCTGACTTGTTACATACACTGTAAAAATTTTGTTAGTGTAACTGCCTTTTTTCACTGTTATTTCAAATTTTGTCAAAATTTGTTTCTCTTAAAGGCACAGTAACGTTTTTTATATTGCTTGTTTACTTGCTTTAAAGTGTTTTCCAAGCTTGCTAGTCTCATTGCTAGTCTGTACAAACATGTCTGAAACAGAGGATACTTGTTCATTATGTTTAAAAGCCATGGTGGAGCACCATAGGAGAATGTGTACTAAATGTATTGATTTCACCTTAAACAGTAAAGATCAGTCTTTATCTATAAAAGAATTGTCACCAGAGGGGTCTGTCGAGGGGGAAGTTATGCCGACTAACTCTCCCCACGTGTCGGACCCTTCGCCTCCCGCTTAAGGGACGCACGCTAATATGGCGCCAAGTACATCAGGGACGCCCATAGCGATTACTTTGCAGGACATGGCTGCAATCATGAATAATACCCTGTCAGAGGTATTATACAAATTGCCTGAATTGAGAGGCAAATGCGATAGCTCTGGGGTTAGACGAGATACAGAGCGCGTAGATGCTGTAAGAGCCATGTCTGATACTGCGTCACAATATGCAGAACCTGAGGACGGAGAGCTTCAGTCTGTGGGTGACGTCTCTGAATCGGGGAGACCTGATTCAGAGATTTCTAATTTTAAATTTAAGCTTGAGAACCTCCCTGTATTGCTTGGGGAGGTATTAGCTGCTCTGAATGACTGTGACACAATTGCAGTGCCAGAGAAATTGTGTAGGCTGGATAAATACTATGCAGTGCCGGTGAGTACTGATGTTTTTCCAATACCTACAAGGCTTACAGAAATTATTAGTAAGGAGTGGGATAGGCCCGGTGTGCCCTTTTCCCCACCTCCTATATTTAGAAAAATGTTTCCAATAGATGCCACTACACGGGACTTATGGCAGACTGTCCCTAAGGTGGAGGGAGTAGTTTCTACTTTAGCAAAGCGTACCACTATCCCGGTTGAGGACAGTTGTGCTTTTTCAGATCCAATGGATAAAAAATTTTACCTTAAGAAAATGTTTATTCAACAAGGTTTTATTTTACAGCCCCTTGCATGCATTGCGCCTGTCACTGCTGCGGTGGCATTCTGGTTTGAGGCCCTGGAAGAGGCCATCCATACAGCTCCATTGACTGAAATTGTTGACAAGCTTAGAACTCTTAAGCTAGCTAACTCATTTGTTTCTGATGCCATTGTTCATTTGACTAAACTAACGGCTAAGAATTCCGGATTCGCCATTCAGGCGCGTAGGGCGCTATGGCTCAAATCCTGGTCAGCTGATGTGACTTCAAAGTCTAAATTACTCAACATTCCTTTCAAGGGGCAGACCTTATTCGGGCTTGGTTTGAAAGAAATTATTGCTGACATTACTGGCGGTAAGGGTCATACCCTTCCTCAGGACAGGGCCAAATCAATGGCCAAACAGTCTAATTTTCATGCCTTTCGAAATTTCAAGGCAGGTGCAGCATCAACTTCCTCTGCTTCAAAACAAGAGGGAACTTTCGCTCAATCCAAGCAGGCCTGGAAACCTAACCAGTCCTGGAACTAGGGCAAGCAGGCCAGAAAGCCTGCTGCTGCCTCTAAGACAGCATGAAGGAGCGGCCCCCTATCCGACAACGGATCTAGTAGGGGGCAGACTCTCTCTCTTCGCCCAGGCGTGGGCAAGAGATGTTCAGGATCCCTGGGCGTTGGAGATCATATCTCAGGGATATCTTCTGGACTTCAAAGCTTCTCCTCCACAAGGGAGATTTCACCTTTCAAGATTATCTGCAAACCAGATAAAGAAAGAGGCATTCCTAAGCTGCGTACAAGATCTCCTTGTAATGGGAGTGATCCATCCAGTTCCGCGGACGGAACAAGGACAGGGGTTTTATTCAAATCTGTTTGTGGTTCCCAAAAAAGAGGGAACCTTCAGACCAATTTTGGATTTAAAGATCCTAAACAAATTCCTCAGAGTTCCGTCATTCAAGATGGAAACTATTCGAACAATTTTACCCATGATCCAAGAGGGTCAGTACATGACCACAGTGGACTTAAAGGATGCCTACCTTCACATTCCGATTCACAAGAATCATCATCAGTTCCTGAGGTTTGCCTTTCTAGACAGGCATTACCAATTTGTAGCTCTTCCATTCGGGTTGGCTACAGCCTTAAGAATTTTTACAAAGGTTCTGGGCTCACTTCTGGCGGTCCTAAGACCGAGAGGCATAGCCAGAGATAGTTCTGGCATTCCTGAGGTCGCATGGGTGGAAAGTGAACGAAGAAAAGAGTTCTCTATCTCCTCTCACGAGGGTTTCCTTCCTACGGACTCTAATAGATTCTGTAGAAATGAAAATTTACCTGACGGAGTCCAGGTTATCAAAACTTCTAAATGCTTGCCGTGTTCTTCACTCCATTCCGCGCCCCACGGTGGCTCAGTGCATGGAAGTAATCGGCTTAATGGTAGCGGCGATGGACATAGTGCCATTCACGTGCCTGCATCTCAGACCGCTGCAATTATGCATGCTCAGTCAGTGGAATGGGGATTTCACAGATTTGTCCCCTCTACTAAATCTGGATCAGGAAACCAGAGATTCTCTTCTCTGATGGTTATCTTGGGCCCATCTGTCCAAAGGTATGACCTTTCGCAGACCAGATTGGACAATTGTAACAACAGATGCCAGCCTTCTAGGTTGGGGTGCAGTCTGGAACTCCCTGAAGGCTCAGGGTTCATGGACTCAGGAGGAGACACTCTTCCCAATAAATATTCTGGAGTTAAGAGCAATATTCAATGCTCTTCTGGCTTGGCCTCAGCTAGCAACACTGAGGTTCATCAGATTTCAGTCGGACAACATCACGACTGTGGCTTACATCAACCATCAAGGGGGAACCAGGAGTTCCCTAGCGATGTCAGAAGTCTCCAAGATAATTCGCTGGGCAGAGACTCACTCTTGACACCTGTCAGCGAACCATATCCCAGGTGTAGAGAACTGGGAGGCTGATTTTCTAAGTTGTCAGACTTTTCATCCGGGGGAATGGGAACTCCATCCGGAGGTGTTTGCTCAATTGGTTCTCCGTTGGGGCAAACCAGAATTGGATCTCATGGCGTCTCGCCAGAACGGCAAGCTTCCTTGTTACGGATCCAGGTCCAGGGACCCAGAAGCGCCACTGATAGATGCTCTAGCAGCGCCTTGGTTCTTCAACCTGGCTTATGTGTTTCCACCGTTTCCTCTGCTCCCTCGTCTGATTGCCAAAATCAAACAGGAAAGAGCATCGGTGATATTGATAGCGCCTGCGTGGCCACGCAGGACCTGGTATGCAGACCTAGTGGACATGTCATCCTTTCCACCATGGACTCTGCCTCTGAGACAAGACCTTCTAATACAAGGTCCTTTCAATCATCCGAATCTACTTTCTCTGAGACTGACTGCATGGAGATTGAACGCTTGATCCTATCAAAGCGTGGCTTCTCCGAGTCAGTAATTGATACCTTAATACAGGCACGAAAGCCTGTCACCAGGAAAATTTACCACAAGATATGGCGTAAATATCTTCATTGGTGTGAATCCAAGAATTACTCATGGAGTAGGGTTAGGATTCCTAGGATATTGTCCTTCCTCCAAGAGGGTTTGGACAAAGGATTATCAGCTAGTTCTTTAAGGGACAGATTTCTGCTCTGTCTATTCTTTTACACAAGCGTCTGGCAGAAGTTCCAGACGTTCAGGCATTTTGTCAGGCTTTAGTTAGAATTAAGCCTGTGTTTAAACCTGTTGCTCCTCCATGGAGCTTAAACTTGGTTCTTAAAGTTCTTCAAGGGGTTCCATTTGAACCCCTTCATTCTATTGATATCAAACTTCTTTCATGGAAAGATCTTTTTCTGATGGCTATTTCCTCGGCTCGAAGAGTCTCGGAGTTATCTGCCTTACATTGTGATTCTCCTTATCTGATCTTTCATTCAGATAAAGTTGTTCTGCGTACAAAACCTGGGTTTTTACCTAAGGTGGTTTCTAACAAGAATATCAATCAAGAGATTGTTGTTCCATCATTATGTCCTAATCCTTCTTCAAAGAAGGAACGTCTTTTGCATAATCTAGACGTAGTCCGTGCCTTGAAGTTTTACTTACAGGCTACTAAAGATTTTCGCAAAACATCTAACCTGTTTGTTGTTTACTCTGGACAGAGGAGAGGTCAGAAGGCCTCGGCAACCTCTCTTTCTTTTTGGCTTCGGAGTATAATCCGTTTAGCCTATGAGACTGCTGGACAGCAGCCTCCTGAAAGGATTACAGCTCATTCTACTAGAGCTGTGGCTTCCACCTGGGCCTTTAAAAATGAGGCCTCTGTTGAACAGATTTGCAAGGCTGCAACTTGGTCTTCCCTTCATACTTTTTCCAAATTTTACAAATTTGATACTTTTGCTTCTTCGGAGGCTGTTTTTGGGAGAAAGGTTCTACAGGCAGTGGTTCCTTCCGTTTAAGTTCCTGCCTTGTCCCTCCCATCATCCGTGTACTTTAGCTTTGGTATTGGTATCCCACAAGTAATGGATGATCCGTGGACTGGATACACTTAACAAGAGAAAACATAATTTATGCTTACCTGATAAATTTATTTCTCTTGTAGTGTATCCAGTCCACGGCCCGCCCTGTCCTTTTCAGGCAGGTCTAAATTTTAATTAAACTACAGTCACCACTGCACCCTATGGTTTCTCCTTTCTCGGCTTGTTTCGGTCGAATGACTGGATATGGCAGTGAGGGGAGGAGCTATATAGCAGCTCTGCTGTGGGTGATCCTCTTGCAACTTCCTGTTGGGAAGGAGAATATCCCACAAGTAATGGATGATCCGTGGACTGGATACACTACAAGAGAAATAAATTTATCAGGTAAGCATAAATTATGTTTTTTCACTCAACTGCTTCAATTGCCATCTAACTTACTACAGACACATTGCTGTCTCAGAACACAGGGAAAAAAAACACAGACTTTTTCACTCAACTGCTTCAATTGCCATCTAACTTACTACAGACACATTGCTCTCTCAGAACACAGAAAAAACCCCACAGACGTTTTCACTCAACTGCTTCAATTGCCATCTAACTTACCACAGACACATTGCTCTCTCAGAACACAGAAAAAAAAACACAGACTTTTTCACTCAACTGCTTCAATTGCCATCTAACTTACTACAGGTAGCCTTCTGGAAAACAGCGCAAATCTGTATCTCATCTCATGTCACTCTCCCTCTTGCTTCTACTTACTGCTGGTGACATCTCCCATAATCCTGGTCCCCAACCACTGACAAGCCGTGCACATCCATGTGTACCATCCCATAAACTCAGAAAACAAAACTCTGCACACCTTACTCACATTCCTCTTGCATCTAAAGCCACTACCCCTTTCACTTGTGCACTCTGGAAATCTCGCTCTGTTTGCAACAAACTCACTTCTATACATGACCTCTTCATCTCCCGCTCCCTCAACCTTCTGGCCCTAACAGAAACCTGGCTCTCTCCCCTAGACACTGCATCCACTGCTGCTCTGTCACATGGGGGTCTCCACTTCAGCCACACTCTTAGGTCTGGTAATAGACAAAGAGGTGGTGTAGGTATTTTACTTTCCTCTCGTTGCACCTTTCAACAAATACACCCTATCTCTTCCCTCACTTTTCCCTCATTCGAAACCCACATGATTCACTTATTCTCCCCTCTCTCTGTACATGTTGCAGTCATATACCGACCCCCTGTCTCCGCAACTCAATTTTTAGATCACTTGGCTGCCTGGCTACCCTATTTCCTTTCCTCAGACACCCCTGCCCTCATTCTTGGCGACTTCAACATCCCCCTTAACAATCCCACTGCCTCATCTGCTAAACAACTTCTGCAACTCACTTCCTCTTTCGGTCTGTCACAATGGACTGATTCTCCCACTCACAAAGACGGTCACTCTCTTGACCTGATCTTTAGCTATCGATGCACTCTCTCAAACTTCTCAAACTCCCCTTTTCCTCTTTCTGACCACCATCTCCTTACCTGCAACATATCATCCCTTCCTACAACTCTCCCACCTTCTACTCCTCACACCAAACTTCACAGAAGCATTAGGTCTTTAGATCAGCAACAACTTGCTAATTCCCTTAAACCGCTCCTCTCATCCTTCTCCTCCTTTTCTTACCCTGAACAATCTATCTGCCACTATAATTCCACCCTTATATCCGTCCTTGACAATCTCGCCCCTCTTACCACTGCTCGGAAATCACACACTCATCCCCAGCCCTGGCATACTCCTCTGACACGGTACCTACGCAGATGTTCCCGTACTGCTGAACGGCATTGGAGAAAATCACGGAGTTCAGCTGATTTTCTTCATTACAAATTCATCTTGAACTCCTACTACTCTGCCCTTAATCTCCACAAGCAACAGTACTTCTCTACTCTTATCTCTAATCTTTCTTCAAACCCAAAACGTCTGTTCTCCACTTTCAATACTCTCCTCCGCCCTCCCCCACTTCCTAATACAACTTCTCTGTCAGCTCAAGACTTTGCCAGTCACTTCATTAACAAACTTGATTCCATCAGACATGAAATCAGCTCTCAACATAATTCCATTCTCTCCCCCCCCTCAAATACTCTCACTCAACCACAACCCTCATAACCTGAAACTTAGTTCATTTTCCCCTGTTACTGAGGAAGACGTTTCAGCACTTATACTGCGATCTCACCTCACTACCTGTTCCCTTGACCCTATCCCCTCACAGCTGCTCCCCTCTCTCTCTGCTACCCTTACCCCTATACTAACACACATTTTCAACCTCTCCCTCAGCACTGGTATATTTCCCTCATCGATGAAACATGTACTGGTCACACCTATCCTCAAAAAACCTTCCCTTGATCCTACCTCCCCATCCAACTACCGCCCTATTTCCCTCCTCCCTCTTGCTTCAAAGCTTCTCGAAAAACTAGTATATGCACGCCTATCCCATTTCCTTACGTTAAACTCCCTTCTTGACCCGCTGCAATCTGGATTTCTTCCCTATCACTCCACAGAGACAGCTATTGTTAAGGTCACCAACGACCTACTTACAACTAAATCAAAAAGCCACTTCTCTCTGCTTATCCTCCTTGATCTGTCCGCAGCCTTTGACACTGTCAACCACCCTCTTTTGCTCCAAACCCTCCAATCCTTCGGCATCTGTGACACAGCCCTTTCGTGGCTCTCTTCCTACCTGTCAAACCGTACCTTCAGTGTAGCCTTCTCTGGGGCCTCCTCTGCCCCGTCACCACTTTCTGTCGGAGTACCGCAAGGCTCTGTCCTCGGTCCCCTTCTCTTCTCAATCTATACGTCATCACTAGGTTCCCTAATTAAGTCCCACGGTTTCCAATATCATTTGTATGCAGATGACACCCAAATCTACTTCTCTGCACCAGAACTATCTCCTTCCTTGCTAACCCGTGTCACTAACTGTCTTTCTCACATCTCTTCCTGGATGTCCTCTCACTAACTCAAGCTAAATCTCTCCAAAACTGAGCTCCTTATTTTCCCCCCATCTTCCAAAATCTCCACCCCCAATATCTCTATAACTGTCGACAACTCCATCATTACCCCTACCCCGCATGCCTGATGTCTCGGGGTCACATTTGACTCAGATCTTTCCTTCACTCCTCACATTCAGTCCTTGGCTACAGCCTGCCGCTTCCACCTTAAAAACATCTCTAAAATTAGACACTTCCTTACACAAGACACAACTAAGATTTTAATCCACTCTCTCATTCTTTCCCGCCTTGATTACTGCAACTCTGTCCTCTCTGGTCTCCCCACCTGCCGCCTAGCTCCTTTACAATCCATAATGAATGCCTCTGCCAGACTCATCTTCCTTACACATCACTCTTCATCTGCTGCGCCTCTCTGCCAATCCCTTCACTGGCTTCCTCTTGCCTCTAGGATCAAACACAAAACTCTCACTCTTACATACAAAGCCCTCAACTGCACTGCTCCCCCTACATCTCAGACCTTGTCTCCAGATACTCTCCCTCCCGTCCCCTTCGCTCTACTCATGACCTCCTACTCCTCTCTTGTCACCTCATCACACTCCCGTCTACAGGACTTCTCCAGACTGGCTCCCATCTTGTGGAACTCTCTACCTCACTCCACAAGACTCTCTTCTAGTTTTAAAAGCTTCAAGTGCTCCGTAACGACTCTACTGTTCAGGGACGCATACAACCTACGCTAACCTTTCCTAATACCAGTTCCTCTCCTCCACTGCAATCCCCTGAACCCCCTTAGCATGTAAGCCTAAGAGTCCAGCTGTTTGTAGATCACCTTCTTATGAGCTGACTACAACAGTGCAACTCTTGGCAGGGCCCTCTACCCTATAATTGTTTTGTTGTACTCCCCCTTTGTTTATAGCGCTGCGGAATCTGTTGGTGCTCTACAAATAACCGATAATAAATAAAATAATAAAATAATTGGTGCCAATAGACTATCGCTACTTAACAATTTAATATGTTTTTTCAAAATACTGACAACCTTGTTGTAGTGTGAGGAGTAGGTAGTACTGAAAATGATGGCTCCCTTTGAGAATGAATTATCAGATCTATCCTTTGGTTTACTGCCTATTCTGGCATCCTCCTATGCTTTGCAAAGAAGTTTTTGACTATAACCCCTGGCTAAGAGTCTTGTTTTTAATTCATCAGATTGTTTATAGTAAGTTCGATCACAATTTGTTTTTCTTCTTAATCTGAGCAATTGGCTCCTAGGTATTGAGTTTAAGAGGTGATGTGGGTGTGCTGAGTTTGCATGTAATATGGTGTTACCTGCTATTGGTTTACGGTATGTGCTAGAAGTTATTTCACCTGTATCTGCCATACTTTCCAAAGAAAGGTCCAAAAAATTTATCTTGTTAGTATTAATTTCACCTGAAAATCGTAGTTGAGCATCATTATTGCTGAAATAATTCAAAAGGTCTGTTATTACAATATTTTTATCCTCCCTATTGTCCAGTATAAACATCATGTCTATGAAACGATTATATAATACTATGTGTTCAATGAAAGGATTATGATCAGTGAAAATGTACTGGAGTTCCCACCAACTCACAAAGAAATTAGCATAAGAGGGGGCAAATTTTGCCCCCATAGCCGTGCCACATAGTTGTAGGTAGAAGACATTATCAAATAAAAAATAATTGTGGGTTAGTAGGAACCCCAGACAATCACACAAATTTTTGTTTTATTGTTATATGACACTCTATGGATATGTTATGGGCACAATGTGTTTTAAGCCAAAAAACTGAAAAATACGCCAATCACCTAAAATTTTATATAATGTGTTTTATATATATATATATATATATATAAATATATATATTTATATATATATATATATATATATATATTTCCCCCTCATAGTTAGTTTGCATACAGCAGTTTTTTGGGCACCTAGTTTTGATTTTCTCATGTCGGCCTTCGGGGTTCACACGCATCGGGTTTTGCGCACGTCAGTTTAGAGTTTGTCGGGTTAGAACGCGCTCCATAGTTTTCTATTAGAGGTATTTTTCATTGTCACTCGTTGGGTTAGCGCAACTCTGGGTATTGTTGCACGTCTTTCCTTATAGAGGTCAATTGATTTTGTGCTCATTCCTCTAAGTCGGATAATGTATCATTCTGTCTCTTTTTTGCCAGTTTTACGCGCATAATTACTTAAGAAGGGGGTAGGCTTTTCCATTCCTCAAGAGGGGGTTATAGTGCTTTTTGCATTATTTAATGCTATAACGGAGCCTTCTGATTATGTTTCTATTTCTACCCCACAAACTGAGTCCCCGATCACCTTTCTAACAATAGGTGTGCTTACTGTAATGTTGTTTCTGTGGGTAATAATTTTCCTTCTGTTTCTTCATTACAGAAACAGAACCCGAGAAAGCTGTTCTCAACCTTTAACTCCCTTCTACGTCCGCCTGCACCCCCGTCCACTACCAACCTCACTGCTCAGTTATTTCTGATCACTGACACCATTAGAAAATGACAATGACACAATTAGAAAAGATATCTGCACCTCACACCCCTCAAACCCAGCAATCCTACCCACCCCTTCTATTAACCCACCCCTTCTATCCTTGGCTCATCTCACAACCTGACCACTTGACCCTACTCCTTCACAACTTTTTCCCTCTCTCTCTGCTTCACTAACCCCTACCTGAACTCATCTCTTTAACCAATCTCTCACCGCTGGCACATTTCCTGATACATTCAAGCATGCGTCAATCATACCAATCCTAAAAAAGCCCTCGCTTGACACCTCCACACCTTCTAATTATCGACCGGTCTCCTTACTTCCCTTTGCTTCAAAATTATTGGAAAGATTGGTCTATAATCGGCTAACTCAATTTCTCACAACTAACTCCATTCTTGATCCACTAAAATTTGATTTCCGCCCTAAACACTCAACAGAAACCACTCTTGCTAAAGTAACAAATTACCTGTTATCAGCTAAAGCAAAAGGCCACTACTCCTTACTAATTCTTCTTGACCAATCCCCTGGTTTGACACAGTTGACCATCCTCTCCTCCTAAAAATACTACATTTATTTGACATTCGAGAAACAGCCCTCTCCTGGTTTGCCTCATATCTTTCAAACCGCTCTTTTTCAGTTTCCTTTAACAACATATCTTGTGATCCTATGCCTTTCTCAGTTGGAGCACCGCAAGGCTCTGTCTTGGGCCCCTTGCTTTTCTCTCTATATACATCCTCCCTTGGAAAACGTATAGCCTCCTTTGGATTCCAGTACCACTTATATGCTAATGATACCCAAAAAGGGCATTCAGCTCTTTTACATTGCCCAAACCCTAAGCTAAAAATAAAACCCACCCAATAAACCCTTAATAAAACCTAACACTAACCCCTGAAGATCCACTTACGGTTTTGGAAGACCGGACATCCATCCTCATCCAGCCGGGAGAAGTCTTCATCCAAGCAGCAAGAAGTCCTCAACGAAGCTGGGAGAAGTCTTCATCCAAGCGGCAGGAAGTTGTCCTCCAGATGGGCAGAAGTCTTCATCCAGACGGCATCTTCTATCTTTATCCTTCCGACGCAGAGCGGCTCTATCTTCAAGAAATCCAGCGCAGAGCATCCTCTACATACGGTCCCAGCCGTACAGTGAAGGTTCCCTTTAAGGGACGTCATCCAAGCTGATGCCCCTCGAATTACGATTGGCTAATAGAATTCTATCAGCCAATCGGAATTAAAGGGTAAAAAATCCTTGAGCTACAATCCTATTGGCTGACACCATTGAGTGGAACAATACTCTAAGACATCTGGAATGTGTTGATATACGCTGATACTACATAACTCTAAAGGAGGCTCCAACATCTAGAAAATTGGATTATATATTAGTAAACATTGGCTCTGCATTGAGCTAGTGGATCATGACTGGGGTGAAGCTAAGTATACAAATTTGCACAAATGATCAGAAGGACCTACTATTGTCGTTGAGAGCTATGTTCATTAACATCCTTACAGAGACATCAATGTTTTAAACATCCTAAGCACAAGACTTAATTCTAAACTAGGGCTCCTTCTAGAGGATTAGATAGGATCTGAGGTCTCCACTATAATCAGGTTTCAGGCACCTAAATGTTGCATACCAAGCACTCACTCGGTCTCACTTTATGTTATGAATTAACACCATGTAGGTTAATTAGTGTGTACCAGGAGCCCAAGCAATATAGCCAAAAGCTTAGGTAAGGGGATGATAGAATAGTACTATTGGCTGTGCCACTCAAACCCCCAAACCTATGAGCAGCCATAGAAGTTCCGAAGTGCACGGGAGTGCAGAGAAGCCACTTATTAACCCTATTATGCAGCATCTCTAAAGTTGAATTAAACATAAAACCCATAGATTTAAGATTAGGTAAGCTAAATATGACTGTCCCATGAAACTCGTTGGTAATTAATCTAAAGTAAACTTGGTGTAAAAAATTTTGAAGACATTTAGTTAGGTCACATTTAACATGGTACCATTAATTGTCATGTACTTTTCATCGCATCTAGCCTATTCCGGCCCGGATTGGGACTAACATGCTGTGACAAATGTCCCACATACTTTTGGCATTGCTATAAACATTAAGCAGCGGCTCTCGGTGGACGTCTACTGCCAGATTGTTCATGGGAGCGTAAAACAAGATCTCACCCAGCTCGCCTGTCAACTCTAGTGCTGCGTACTTCTGGGATAGTCCTGGACCCCATGCACGGGAGTTGGCCGCAGCTCCCGACAGAGGTGTCAGAGTTGAGTGGGCGAGCTTCAGCTCCCCACCCGATCCTGTAGTAAAGTTGCTTGAATGATTGAGTTTGATGGTAGAGATCTGCCCGCCGCCCGACATTGAAGTGGCAGCACTCCTCCCAGGTACCTGCATTACCGCAGTGAGATTAGGTGGGTTGGATGTAATAGGAGCCTCCGAGCTGAGATCCGCTTTTTCTTCCTTGACATATCCTGAGACCAGACTGTAACCTAAGATTTGGCAGATTGGGATCTGTTGTATGACGGAATGGTCTTCATCTAGTGGTGTAGTGTCTCGGTCAGACTGTAGTATTTGCTGGGCGCCATCTTCCCTGTAATCTTGCTTAGTGATAGCCTTCAGGTCATTAAACCTGTCATCCAGCTTGCGTTCAAGTTCTTTTAGCAAGATATATATGGATGATTGGGAATCCTCCATCCTGTTAGTTGAAGTCCTTAGTAAGATGAGCCTGATTTACCCGTCAGGCAGGGGAAGGGGATGCAAATTGATGTCGTAGGCCACGGCCTTGTCTAGCTAACTGTCCAGAATTGCTTTCTGAATGTTGTTTTCACAAGAATCAGTTCTGATAGCAGAACTATGTTGTCCTATGTGGAATCTGTAGGAAATGTTTATAAATTTGTTTTATAAATATGGATAGACACCAAATAAGTTATAGAATTTCAAAAGCTTCAATTTATGCTACCAGTCATGGCAGCCGTCCGGACAGGCCCCCCTAAATTCAGTTATTAAAACAGTTGTTAAACTCCCTGAAGTTTTTCCTATTCCTGATGCTGTCTCTGACATGATTTCTAAGGAATAGTCTAAGCCTGGAAACGTATTTAAGCCTTCTGCGGGGTTTAAGAAATTATATCATTTGCCAGCTCCTAATATTGAGTTATAGGAAACAGCTCCTAAGGTTGATGGGGCTATTTCCACTTTAGCTAAGCATACTACTATTCATTTGGAAAGTAATACTTCTTTTAAAGATCCTCTAGACATGAATTTTTCACAGAAGGGCTTTTTTAAAAGCAGGTTACTTACTTAGGCTAGCCATTTCTATAGCTGATGTGGCGGCTGCTTCAATTTATTGGTTATCCAGACTTTCTGAACAGTGTTTTAAGGATCCTGTTTGTGACAATCTTTTAAGTTTACTTAAAAATGCTAATTTCTTTATTTGTAATGCTGTTTTTGATATTAAAAAGTATGTATTTGGCAGTTTTTGCCAAGAGAGCTTCATGGCTTAAATCCTGGTCTGCTGATATAATGTCTAAATCTAGATTGTTTTTTCTGTCCGTTCAGGGTAAGAAATTGTTTGGCTCAGATGTAGATTCTATTATTTCTACTGTTACCGGGGGTAAAGGGGCTTTTTACCTATGGATAAAAAATCTAAGGGTAAATCTAAGGCCTTTAACCGTTTCTGTTCCTCACTCCAGAATAAAAAACAAGTTTCCTCTGATCAAAAAAAGAGTACTTCTGGTTAAGTTTGGAGACCCAGTGCTAACTGGAATAAGTCTAAGTAGGCTAAGAAAACTACTCATGCATCTCAACTGCATGAAGGGGCAGCCCCCAATCCAGATTTTCTGGTAGGGGGCAGGTTAAGTCTCTTTTAAAAAGGGTTAGTTTCAGTCTGTCCTAATTCTCTGGCTACTGCTCAAGTTTCCTTTCAGATAGAATTTAGAATGAAGACTCTCAGGTAGAAGTCTCTTCTGTTCTATGTACTAACCATTATTTTAAAAGTTCAGGTTCTGTTCCAGCCCCTCTTGAAACTGAGAATCAAGTTTTTGCTTCAAATGATTATATGGAGGTTTGTAAGAATACAATGAGTCTGGTTTCCTTGGGAAGTGTGGTTTTCAATATAGATTCTAAGTCTCGGTGCATCCTTCAAGGTTCTTTAGGTTTACTTTCTGTTGAAAAGAAAGTTATTTTCCTCTTACTTTTAGACATGGTCACTGTAGTTACTTATATCGTCCATCTGAGGGGAATTATCAGACACTTGGTAAGGATAAGGGTCACTTACATAGTATTAGTAGTTGTTCTGCTACTTCTCTTGTTGCTTCAGCCTTTGTATCTGTTGGTACATCTACTCAAAATAGTTTTCAAGCTGAGCCTAGAAAGATCATTAGTGCTCTTGGTAATCCTACTGTTTACAGGATTTGGTATCCAAATCTAGTACAGAGGTTCAGTTGGCTTCTTTTTTTCTCTGTCCCTGGGGCTAGGTCTCCTATTCCTAAATTTCCTCTTCCATCTGGGTCTCAAGTGTCTGAACTTGATGTTATGGAAATTGAACGTTTAGTTCTATAATTCAGGTTTGTAAAGCTTTTATTTTTTGGTGTATAGACAAGGGTTTTTATTGGCATTCTTTTAGAACGTCTAGGATTCTACAGTTTTTACAGAATGGCTTAGATAAAGGGTTTATCTGGCAGTTCCTTGAAAGGACAGATTTCTGCTTTTTCAATTTTGCTGCATAGGAAAATTGCTAATCTTTCTGATATTCATGGTTTTGTCCAGGCTCTGGTTCGTTTCAAACATGTAATTAAGCCAATTTCTTCTCCTTCAAATCTTAACTTGCTGTTGTCTTTTGCTGGCTCCTCCATTTAAACCTATGCATAAGATTGTCATAAAGTTACTTTTTTGGAAATCGTTGTTTTTTTTTTAGCTATTTCATCTGCTTGAAGAGTTTCTGAATTATCTGCTATTTCTTCTGATCCTCCTTATTTGATTTTTCATCAGGATAAGGCTTAAGAACTACTTTTGATTTCTTGCCAAAGGATTTTTCTTCTGATCACATCAGCAGAGAAAGTGTTGTTCCTTCTTTGCATAATTTGGATGTTATTAGGACATTAAAGTATTACATTGATGCTACTAAGGCCTTTAGACAAACTTCTAGTTTGTTCATTAATTTTTCTGGCTCTAAGAAAGGACAGAAGGCTTCTGACATTTATTTGGCTTCTTTGTTGAAATTATTGATTCACAAGGCTTATTTGGAGGTAGGTCAGCCTCCACCGCAACGGATTACTACTCATTCTACTAGTTCAGTTGCCACTTCATGGGCTTTTAAAAATGAGACCTTAGTTGATAAAATTTGTAAAGCAGCTACTTGGTCTTCTTTGCATACTTTTACAAAATTCTACCATTTTTATGTTTTTGCTTCCTCTGAGGCAGCCTTTGGTAGAAAGGTGCTTTAGGCATTTTTTTTTTCATTTTAATTCTTGCCTGTTTAATTTTGTAAGTACATTTAAAAAATATATACAGGTATATATATACAGGTTGTGGATTTATTCTTTCAGTTAAAAAATGTTTTCGAAATCCCTCCATTTATGTTATTATTTGTGGACTCCACAGCTTGGATATTAGTTCTCACCACCTGTATGAAAGAAAACATAATTTATGCTTACCTGATAAATTAATTTATTTAATGGTGGTGAGAGTCCACGAGACTCCACCGTTTCTTTTTTTAGAGCTTTGTTTATTTTTTAAGCATATCTTTCTCCCTGCTCCATTTTTTGGCTCTTGCTCTGTGTGAGGTGGGAAGGATTATATAGAGCTCTTGGGGTTTTGGGAATCTTTGCCTCCTCCAAGTGGTAGGAAAGGTAATTCCCATGAGTAATGGATCATGGACTCTCACCACCATGAAATAAATTAATTTATTAGGTAAGCATAAATTATGTTTTCATGCATGCTTAGATGATTTTTCTAAAACATTATAATCCATTTGAATAGACGCTAATTCAATTAAAAGGCCCGACTATGTTATTTACATAACATTAATTTCATACAATTAGTCAAAAGATGAAAAACATGGACATTAACCCTTTGATGACAGGGTTAATTTGTCTACATCGGAACAAATTTCCGATGTAAACAAATTGAAGTCCCGCGATCATGCACGCAAGATTTCAATTAAGGGATCGAGTCAGGGGGGCGTCCCTATGACGCTAGGCACTCCCTCCAGACTGCTATTGCATCCTGGAAGCACCATTGGCTTCAGGACAGCCAAATGATTAGGACGTTCTATTTTGTCCTAACGGAGCTAAAGCCCAGCACGGTTAGGACAGTATAGAGCGTCATAACGTCAAGTGCAAATTGCAGCAAGTTTTCAAGCGCTCCTTGGAAAAACAAACAGTGTTTTCAAGCAGCACTTGAAAAGAAAACAAGAATATTCAGGGTTTTTTGTGTAACTTATTATTTCCTTTGTGTGCCTAGAGACAAAATATATTACATTTTTAATAGGACTAAAAATAAATGGCTAGATTACGAATGGAGCGCTATTTATTGCTCCCTCTCGCACGTTAACTCTGCTGGAAGTAAACCAAAAGCCGAACTTGGAATATCAGAACCACGTTAATGTATTCTATACATATATATTTATGTATTAATGGTATAGATATATACATATTAATTTAGGCATATCTATTTAAATTCCCATAAAATTCTCTATGTGAAGAATATTGGAATGTGAAATATCTACAGTTAAACACTTTATTAAATATAAATATTGCATAAATAAGATTGTTCATGATATATATATATAATATATTTATATATATATATATATATATATATATATATATATATATGAAACAAACAGAGGAAGTATTAGCGCTGTAGACTAGGAAATCCCTGAAGGAGTGCGAGAAAACACCAGTCTCTGTAAATATACAGTCCTCCTGTTTGGCACAGGATCAGTCTTTACTTGATATGTGGGAGGTACAAATCCTGGATGTCTCGCAGCCTAATCCCCAAAGCAAAGCGAATCCCTAACGAGGGAATACCCAGGAGAATCTAAGACCAACAGAAGAGGGAAGGGCGCACAGACACAGGGATCCTGGTGCAGTATGTTATGTTTCTACAGACTTAAAACACTAGCATAAGCCAAATGAGTACTCACTTGTACCAACCTCAACACATGAGGTATGATGAAAGCAAGGGGGCTTCTCACAGCCTGTCAGATCTTCTTAGTGAAGCTGCTTTGTCTCTCCCAACAGAAGATTAACCATTATCGAAGAGCTCATCAGCTTGTTTGTCCACTCAGTAAAGTCACTTTACTGTTGCCAAGTGTAGCCTGCTCCACCCAACTTATCAGTGTCTTACTCCAAACCCTGAGGTATCATTATGGCTTTATTTACAAGTGGTACATTAAAGTGCACACAGTAAGGAACACTAATTCCAGTCACTCACAGTCCATACTGCTGGCATTTTTATTTTGTGCTCATATTACAAGTTAGTTGTTTGTATGGCACAATAAAACTATTTCTATCAGAGGCCAAAAGCTGCTCTTGTACAATAATTCCAGTCAGAAGATGTAGTTTTTGGTTTATTTATTTGATATACTCTTCTCATGTTAGTTTAATATACTTATTTGTACCAATTAGATTTAACACACATACTTAT
The DNA here is from genome assembly GCF_027579735.1 of Bombina bombina. Classification (NCBI taxonomy): domain Eukaryota; kingdom Metazoa; phylum Chordata; class Amphibia; order Anura; family Bombinatoridae; genus Bombina; species Bombina bombina. Next base: position 841,591,426 of record NC_069499.1, on the reverse strand, counting down.
ACACAAGATTTACACACATAAGCCCCAATTTATCAAGGTCTGGCGGACCTGATCCGACAGTGCGGATCAGGTCCGCCAGACCTCGCTGAACGCTCGCCATATTCAGCATTGCACCAGCTGCTTACAAGAGCTGCTGGTGCAATGCCGCCCCCTGCAGACTCGCGGCAAATGGTTCGTACTCGATCAGGTTGATTTCCGGCGATGTCTGTCCACCTGCTTAGAGCAGGCGGACAGGTTATGAAGCAGCGGTCTTTGTGACCGCTGCTTCATAACTGCTGTTTCTGGCGAGACTGCAGGCTCACCAGAAACACGGGGCATCGATAGGCCCCATTGGGGCTGAATTATTATGGGCCGAATGGTCCGTGATCCCCCTGTTTCCGCGCAAGCCTTCAGGCTTGCCAGAAACAGCAGTTAAGAAGCAGCAGTCTTAAGACCGCTGCTCCTTAACTGGTCCGCTGCCCTTGCTAGCGGCCGATTGGCAGCGAATCTGCAGGGGGCGGCATTGCACAAGCAGGTCACTAGAACTGCTTGTGCAATGCTAAATGCTACAGCGTATCAGACATTGATAATTGGCCCCATAGCATTATGGCACACACTTCTATTTCACACACACACACCCTTGACTTTTTTCCTTCCCATTCCATGTCATATACCTTATCCCTGTGCCTCGTACCCAACACGTCAGATTTTTATTTTGTTGTTTTAACCCTTGGTTCCCCATTTCCTGGTGTGTGGGAGGTCGCAATAGCAAGCACTAATAGTTCATACAAAGGTTTTTTCAAAAGCATTAAAATAGAAAAGTGTACTGCAGGTAGCATTCCAGCACACTTAAATTGGCAGAATTGTAATACTTGTGAAATGCGCATGCTTCTATTACTTTCTGATTTCTATTGAAAGTATAGGGCATAATATATATATATATATATTTTGGGTGCATGAAAATGCTTTGGTTAAACTATTTCACCAACAAACAATAATAACAGACCGAGCGTTATTGATTGCTCAAGGCCAAGCGCAAAATAGAGCAGAACAATTTGCAATCTAGGCCTATGAGCGAGGAGACAGTGAGCAAGAAGTGAATGGGGAAGAGTGATGGAGAGAGACTGTGAGAAATGGAAGGAATGTCAGGCTTAGTGAGAGGGAAAATGAGAGGGTGATGCGCTAGAGTAAATATAAGGACCAGTATGAAGAGAAAATTGAGTTCCAGTGTAAATAATAGAGGGAATAGGGCGACAGGCAAGAGTAGGAGTTGATTAGTGACCATGGAAGTGAGGAGAAAAAGCTGCATAGAGGTTCTGGAAAACACACCTAACAAATATTTAAAAGACACATCAAAATATATTGGTAAACTTCCATTTAGGGTAGTTTCAGGATGGATCTTATGCAGCTATAAAGTCAATTTTCAAGTACTCCAAACAGGCTCTCTAAACAGCATAGGGGTTCTCATTTATTCCTAACAAAATACATGGCTTATATAGGGTGCTAAATAATACTCTAAGGGGACGATTTATCACAGCCCGAATGGGGCCGTATACCCCTGTTTCTGCACGAAACCGGAAACAGGAGTTAAGAAGCACCGACTTAAGACTGCAGCTCCTTAACTTAACTCGGGGCGGCATTGCACAAGCAGTTTACCAGAAATGCTTGTGCAATGATAAATACCGACAGCTTATGCTGTCGGCATTTATCGATGTCTGGCTGATATGATCGCTACAGCAGATCATGTCCGCCAGACACTTGATAAATCGCCCCCTAAGTATCTATTTGCTCCGTGTGCCAACATTAGAGATGATGGGGTATATTTATGTAAGTGCGAGCGGACATGATACGATGTAGCATATCATGTCCGCTGCACATCGATAAATGCTGACAGCATACGCTGTCGGAATTTATCATTGCACCAGCAGTTCTTGTGAGCTGCTGGTGCAATGCCGCCCCCTGCAGATTCGCGGCCAATCGGACGCTAGAAGGGGGTGCCAATCAACCCGATCATATTCAATCGAGTTGATTTCTGTCCGCGGCCTCAGAAAAGTTATGGAGCAGCGGTCTTTAGAAGGCTCGCCGAAAAGAAGGGGCTTCAAGCTCCATACGGAGTTTGATAAATTAACCCTGATGAATGTAACTAGAGATCATTAAAAAAGCTATATTGAGTATGTCAGACATAGATTTTATGATTCTAAGCAAATAATGGGTCTTATAGCTAAGTTTACAAAGAAAACATATTTTGTTCTCCTGCTGAGATTGTCTTCAATGACTGTGAACAAATGATGAGAAATTATATATCCAAAGAAGTTGTTGCAGGACTTCCAGGGAGGGGGGTGCATATGGAGAATGTATAATATATCAAGCAGCCTGATGACTAAATATAAAAGAAAAAATAAACACACAAGATTGACTTCTGTTTAATTCTTCCTTCCACAGGTACCCACAAATACAGTAAGTGAGGAGGATGCATACCCAGCTCAAAATGTGATCTTCACAGAGACCTTACTTAAGACAATGAAATATAAAGGAGAGAGTAATGCAAAACAAAGACCCCAAATTATATCAAAGCCTGAAATAAAACTCTATGGGACCCATTTGATATAGCCCAGATGGACAAGGTTAGCCTCCGCAAATCTGCCCCCCCGGGATCGTAGAAAGTGGGCAGCAATACTCTGCACGTATTTAACATTGCACAAGCTTGTGCTTATGCAATGTCGACCCCCTGCTAGCCAAATGGCACGCAAGTAGGGGCTGTCAATCACCCCGTCAAACGTGTCTGGGGTGATTTTAATCTGGTGTACAAGTTTGGAAGCAGAGGTCTGATGACCACAGTTTGCTAACTATTGGCTGTAGGCTTGGTCATGTGAGCTGTTAGTGAAGCGCCTCCACAGCTGCATACTGAGCTTGATAAATGGAACCCTATATATATATAATTTCCAGAGTTTGAGGTCCATGTGCATCTTTCATGTGATGGGGTTCCCCTATGTGTTTCATTATCTGTAGTAAGATCATATTCTTAGCTGGGTATTAGTTAGTCTTTCTGACTAATATGTGAGAGCTTCTCAAAAACTCACCTGATTTGAGAGTATCTTAAATACATAAAATAGAGATGAACAATTCCAATAAAGAGAATGCGCTTATTACGCTATCTGCTTAGCTAAACATGGCATATGACTGGCAGCTGCACACATATGATGTTTCAGGTTCCTCATTGCATTACCACTCTGGAGCTGCCTTTATCTAGCTGATTAACCCCTTTGTGGCCATTAAACACTGTTACATGTAAGCAATAAAGACAAAAATGTTCTAATGCACTTTTGTTTCTTAATTAACTTTTGTTTAACAAAAATAACATTATAAAAAAGGCCACTTAGGAGACAAGAAAAGAGTGTACTGCATTGTTTTATCAATCTATATTCCTAGCTTAAGACAAGTTGTATCTGACTTTGCCAATAATTTTCCAAAAGATTCAAGCTCCTTTTTGTGACTGCTCTGCAGTTTGCACAAACGACAGTTTCTTTTTGATGGCTTCCGATCAGTATATTTATACGACAACACTATCTAAAGCGTTTACACTAAGGACTGTGTTTCTGTTTATGTTTTCATCTTTGTTTTGCTATACACTTAAGATTTTCAGAGGAGAATCCCAAGTGACTATACATTTTTATATTTTTATTTTTATATTCTGCTTTTGCAGTTTTCATAATGCATTAGTGTCAGTATAATATAATGCCATGCTTGCTTACATTTAATCATTATTAAATGCAAATGAAAGTAAAAATAATAAGTGTATTCTGTTATTGTTTACAAAACCATATGAATGCAATTCAGTAATGCAATTTTATTGAATTTTTTAAAATGTATCAAGTCCAACTGGAACCATTTTAAGTGATAATATTTGCATATTATTTGCCAGTCAGTGGAAGTGGGCATTTTTAGTGACCCACAGTTATACATTCTGTTGTAGGAATCCCTGGAGACGTGGGGTGCATAATATATTAATATGGTCATATCAGCACTACTATGAAAGTAGGGATTTTTATCTCTCAAATGAAAGATTGTATGCCCCTCCAGGTAGCAGACAAAGAGCCATAGGAATGTCAATCATCTTTGATTTCCCCTTCTATCACTCTCCTCAAAACCTAGAGGGGTATGAGATTCCTTACATAAAGGAAACAATTCTCCTCTTTCAAATGAGTGGTCTTGTGGTCAAGGCTGTTTTGGTGTAGGTCTTATGACGGCTGCTCCTTAACCTGTCTACAACCTCAGAGGTTGCAGATGTCAGATAATGCAGATTCATTCTTCCAGGATGACGGAGAATTCCTTGTCTCACACAGTTGGCTGCACAAGGGTTTGCTTATGCAATGTTAAATTCCTGCAACCAATGCTGCGTTGAAGGCCCAAAATGCTTGAGGACAGCTTCCCTGTCTAGGAACCTTGTCTGAATGGACCTTAATAAATGGGGGCCATTGTCATAACAAATATTTTACAGCATTGGAATTGTATTTGAGGGTTCACTGTAGGAAAAGCCCATAATACACTGCTTTAATGATAACCCTTATTTATTTTTAAGGGGTTTACGTCCTTGTAACTATCACAAAATCATCCTAGTGATAATGATCACCCGGCAGCCTCTAGACTCATATTATGCTGTTGTTAGTGTCAGTGCTCATAAATCTTTTTTTTCCAGATAAGTACACACTTGGGAGTATCCTAATAAATGAGAGTTGTGGGTAAATGTAAAGGTAGCTGACATTATATGGCAGTTTTGTATAGGATGATTTATTGGCTTCAATCGGTATGTTTATTTATTTGTTATTTGTTTATTTTGTGAAACTCATAGAAATCTGTAGGGTTAAGATTATACACACAATCTTAATGAGTTGTTACCTGCCAAGAATTGTATATTGTTTCCTACTTATTACGGTTATATATTATTGTAACTCATTTTATGCCTAAAATGCCCATTTTATGCCTAAAGTGCATGATGCAAAATGACAAAAAAAATATCTTCTTACTTTCAACTACTCATTTTTTTATTTATAAAACATAAATATAGAATCCTAATTTTTTGTAATTCTTTTTTTTTTTGGAGGGTAAATTGATGCTAAATTTGGAACTATTAAGTGTTTGAAAAAATAAAAAGAAGAAAACACAAGAATCCCTTTTCTGCATTCTTATTTGTAGCCTTTGGATATTTTTGGTTACTTTGCAAACTAAAGATACTGGGGCTAAATTGCCTAGTGGAGCGCAAAAATATTAGCACTATTGAGCGGTAACATCGCTCAAGTAAAGTCAATAGCGCTCTTAGGGGCCGATTTATCAAGATCCGTATGGAGCTTGATGCCCCTTGTTTCCGGGCGAGCCTTAAATCCGCTGCTCCATAACTTTTCCGCATGCTCTGAGGCCGTGGACAGAAATCAACCCGATCGAATACGATCCGGTTGATTAACACCCCCTCCTAGCGGCCGATTGGCCACAAATCTGCAGGGGCGGTATTGCACAAGCAAATCTGGTGAACTGCTGGTGCAATGATAAATGCCGACAGCGTATGCTGTCGGCATTTATCGATGTTCAGTGGACATGATAAGCTACATCATATCATGTCCGCTTGCACTTTAATAAATCTACCCCCAAGTCTTGTGCTCATATTTCAAGTTGAAAATTAAAAGTGACTGCTCATGCAAAAGCCACAGGCACACTAACATCTGCCATGCAAAGTCCCTCTCCCACAGATTTCTATGGGGCTTGCTTATAAACGCTTTTCTGGCTTTCACTTTAGTGCTAAACCGAAGGTGCGCTAAGCCAAATATGCTAAATTCGAAGGTGCATTATAAAAAAAAGTATTGTTCTGCACAAGTTATTTTTATATATATATACAGTATATATTTATATTTATTTATAATTAAATTTAAAAATATCATTTTCTTTTGAGTGAAGAACAATGCTATGTCAACTATTTCTTAATGCACCTTTGACTTTAGCACACTTGGCTTAGCACACCTTCGGGTTAGCATTAAAGTGAACAATCCTATTTCAACTATTTAAATTTTAAAAGCAAAAAATGGTGGTAACATTGTTTTAAGAGTATATGCTATGGCCCCAATTTATCAAGGTCTGTCGAAGCTGATCCAACAGTGCGGATCAGGTCCGACAGACCTCGCTGAATACGGCGAGCAATATACTCACCGTATTCAGCATTGCACCAGCAGCTCACAAGAGCTGCTGGTGCAACGCAGCCCCCTGCAGACTGGCGAATAAAGGGCCGCCAGCAGGGGGGTGTCAATCAACCCGATCGTACTCGATCGTGTTGATTTCCAGCGATGTCTGTCCGCCTGCTCAGAGCAGGCGGACAGGTTATGGAGCAGCCGTCTTTGTGACCGCTGCTTCATAACCTGCAGGCTCGCCAGAAACACGGGGCATCAAGCTCCATTTGGAGCTTGATAACTATAGCCCTATATGACAAAGTGTTTTTCAAGGAAAGGCTCAAAGGTGTTTATATTTGTGGGTATATATGTACATACTGTACAGTATATACACAAATATACATAGACACATACAAATATACACAGAAATATATACACCTTTGAGCCCTTCCCAGTCAAAAACCTTGTAATAAACCATATCCCTTTAAAACATTTTGCCCAGATTATGAGTGGAGCACTATTTAGTTCTTTCGATAGAGTGCTATTTGTGCCAAAAGTAAACTTTTTGCGTGCGTCAGGTTGCGCTTGTATTACGAGTTGAAAGTAAAGAGTAGGGATGCACCAAAATTTCGGCTGCAGAAACGTTTCAGCCAAAAATGGCATTTCTCTTGTAAGGTGTATCCAGTCCACAGATCATCCATTACTTGTGGGATATTCTCATTCCCAACAGGAAGTTGCAAGAGGGCACCCACAGCAGAGCTGTCTATATAACTACTCCCCTAACTGCCATATCCAGTCATTCTCTTGCAACTCTCAACAAACATGGAGGTAGTAAGAGAGAAGTGGTGAAATGTAGCTGTTATTTTACTTCAATCAAAAGTTTATTATTTTTAAATGGTACCGGAGTTGTACTATTTTGTTCCAGGCAGAAAAATAGAAGAATCTGCCTGTGATTTCTATGATCTTAGCAGGTTGTAACTAAGATCCATTGCTGTTCTCACACATGACTGAAGAGAGAGATAACTTCAGCGGGGGAATGGCGTGCAGGTTATCCTGCTATGAGGTATGTGCAGTTAAGATTTTTCTAGAAGATGTGAATGCTAGAAAATGCTGCTGATACCAAATTTATGTAAGGTAAGCCTGAATACAGTGATTTAATAGCGACTGGTATCATGCTTACTTTCTGAGGTAATACTCTTTTATATTTACAATGTAAAACGTTTGCTGGCATGTTTAAACGTTTTTATATATACTTTGGTGATAAAACTTTATTGGGGCCTAGTTTTTTCCACATGGCTGGCTTAAATTTGCCTAGAAACAGTTTCCTGAGGCTTTCCACTGTGTTACAATGAGTGGGAGGGGCCTAATTTAGCGCTTTTTTGCGCAGTAACTTTTACAGATGGAGACATCCAGCTTCCTCCAAGGGTCTTCTGAATGCTATAGGACATCTCTAAAGGGCTCTTGGGCTTTCCAAAATCGTTTTGTTGGGAAGGTAGGCTCACAGCAAGGCTGTGGCAGTTTGGTGTGACTGTTAAAAAACGTCTAAATCGTTTTTTTGATCCGGTTTTTGAACTAAGGGGTTAATCATTCATTTGTAAGTGGGTGCAATGCTCTGTTAGCCTATTAATCACACTGTAAAAATTGCGTTTGATTTACTGCCTTTTTTCACTGTTTTTCAAATTCTGACAAAATTTGTTTCTCTTAAAGGCACAGTACCGTTTATTATATTTGCTTGTTAACTTGATTTAAAGTGTTTTCCAAGCTTGCTTGTCTCATTGCTAGTCTGTATAAACATGTCTGACATAGAGGAAACTCCTTGTTCATTATGTTTAAAAGCCATTGTGGAGCCCCCTCTTAGAATGTGTACCAAATGTACTGATTTCACTTTAAGCAATAAAGATCATATTCTGTCTTTAAAAAATGTATCACCAGAGGAATCTGACGAGGGGGAAGTTATGCCGACTAACTCTCCCCACGTGTCAGATCCTTTGGCTCCCGCTCAAGGGACTCACACTCAAATGTCGCCAAGTACATCTAGGGCGCCCATAGCGTTTACTTTACAAGACATGGCTGCAGTCATGGATAATACACTGTCAGCGGTATTAGCCAGACTACCTGAATTTAGAGGAAAAGCGAGATAGCTCTGGAGTTAAACGAAATACAGAGCATACTGACGCTTTAAGAGCTATGTCTGATAATGCCTCACAATATGCAGAAGCTGTAGAAGGAGAGCTTCTTTCTGTGGGTGATATTTCTGACTCAGGGAAGATGATGCAACCTGATTCTGATATTTCTACATTTAAATTTAAGCTTGAACACCTCCACGTGTTACTCAGGGAGGTTTTAGCTGCTCTGAATGACTGTGATACAATTGCCAGAGAAATTGTGTAGACTGGATAAATACTATGCAGTGCCGGTGTGTACTGATGTTTTTCCAATACATAAAAGGTTTACAGAAATTATTACTAAGGAATCGGATAGACCAGGTGTGCCGTTCTCTCCCCCTCCTATTTTTAGAAAAATGTTTCCAATAGACGACACCACACGGGACTTATGGCAGACAGTTCCTAAGGTGGAGGGAGCAGTTTCTACTCTAGCAAAGCGTACTACTATCCCTGTCGAGGACAGTTGTGCTTTCTTAGATCCAATGGATAAAAAGTTAGAGGGTTACCTTAAGAAAATGTTTATTCAACAAGGTTTTATCCTACAGCCCCTTGCATGCATTGCTCCTGTCACTGCTGCTGCTGCGTTCTGGTTTGAGTCTCTGGAAGAGGCTCTACAGGTAGCGACTCCATTTGATGACATACTTGACAAGCTTAGAGCACTTAAGCTAGCCAATTCTTTTGTTTCTGATGCCATTGTTCATTTAACTAAACTAACGGCTAAGAATTCTGGTTTTGCTATCCAGGCGTGCAGAGCGCTATGGCTTAAATCATGGTCAGCTGACGTTACTTCAAAGTCTAAGCTGCTTAACATTCCCTTCAAGGGGCAGACCCTATTTGGGCCTGGTTTGAAGGAGATTATTGCTGATATCACTGGAGGAAAAGGTCATGCCCTTCCTCAGGATAGGTCCAAATCAAGGGCCAAACAGTCTAATTTTCGTGCCTTTTGAAGCTTCAAGGTAAGTGCAGCATCAACTTCCGCTAATGCAAAACAAGAGGGAACTTTTGCTCAGTCCAAGACGGTCTGGAGACCTAACCAGACCTGGAACAAGGGTAAGCAGGCCAAAAAGCCTGCTGCTGCCTCTAAGACAGCATGAAGGAACGGCCCCCTATCCGATAACGGATCTAGTAGGGGGCAGACTTTCGCTCTTCGCCCAGGCGTGGGCAAGAGATGTTCAGGATCCCTGGGCGTTGGAAATTATATCCCAGGGATATCTTCTGGACTTCAAGGCTTCCCCCCCAAAAAGGGAGATTTCACCTTTCACAATTATCTGCAAACCAGATAAAGAGAGAGGCATTCTTACACTGTGTACAAGACCTCCTAGTTATGGGAGTGATCCATCCAGTTCCAAAGGAGGAACAGGGACAGGGATTTTACTCAAATCTGTTTGTAGTTCCCAAAAAAAGAGGGAACCTTCAGACCAATTTTGGATCTAAAGATCTTAAACAAATTCCTCAGAGTTCCATCATTCAAGATGGAGACTATTCGTACCATCCTACCTATGATCCAGGAGGGTCAATACATGACTACAGTGGATTTAAAGGATGCTTATCTTCACATCCCGATACACAAAGATCATTATCGGTTTCTCAGGTTTGCCTTCCTAGACAGGCATTACCAGTTTGTAGCTCTTCTCTTTGGGCTAGCTACAGCCCCAAGAATTTTTATGAAGGTTCTGGGGTCGCTTCTGGCGGTCCTAAGGCCGCGGGGCATAGCAGTGGCCCCTTATTTTGACAACATCCTAATTCAGGCGTCAAACTTCCAAATTGCCAAGTCTCATACGGACATAGTGTTGGCATTTCTGAGGTCGCATGGGTGGAAGGTGAACAAGGAAAAGAGTTCTCTATCCCCCCTTACAAGAGTTTCCTTCCTAGGGACTCTGATAGATTCTGTAGAAATGAAAATTTACCTGACGGAGTCCAGGTTATCAAAACTTCTAAATTCCTGCCGTGTTCTTTATTCCATTCCTTGCCCTTCGGTGGCTCAGTGCATGGAAGTAATCGGCTTAATGGTAGCGGCAATGGACATAGTGCCGTTTGCATGCCTACATCTCAGACCGCTGCAACTCTGCATGCTCAGTCAGTGGAATAGGGATTACACAGATTTGTCCCCTCTACTAAATCTGGATCAAGAGACCAGGGATTCTCTTCTCTGGTGGCTATCTCGGGTCCATCTGTCCACAGGTATGTCCTTTCACAGGCCAGATTGGACAATTGTGACGACAGATACCAGCCTTCTAGGTTGGGGTGCAGTCTGGAACTCCCTGAGGGCTCAGGGATCGTGGACTCAGGAGGAGTCACTCCTTCCAATAAGCATTCTGGAACTAAGAGCGATATTCAATGCTCTTCAGGCTTGGCCTCATTTAGCGACAATGAGGTTCATCAGATTTCAGTCGGACAAAATCACGACTGTGGCTTACATCAACCATCAAGGGGGAACAAGGAGTTCCCTAGCGATGTTAGAAGTCTCAAAGTTAATTCACTGGGCAGAGATTCACTCTTGCCACCTATCAGCTATCCATATCCCAGGTGTAGAGAACTGGGAGGCGGATTTTCTAAGTCGTCAGACTTTTCATCCGAGGGAGTGGGAACTCCATCCGGAGGTGTTTGCTCAATTGGTTCATCGTTGGGGCAAACCAGAACTGGATCTCATGGCATCTCGCCAGAACGCCAAGCTTCCTTGTTACGGATCCAGGTCCAGGGACCCCAAGGCAACGCTGATAGATGCTCTAGCAGCGCCTTGGTCCTTCAACCTGGCTTATGTGTTTCCACCGTTTCCTCTGCTCCCTCGTCTGATTGCCAAAATCAAGCAGGAGAGAGCATCAGTGATCTTGATAGCGCCTGCGTGGCCACGCAGGACTTGGTATGCAGATCTGGTGGACATGTCATCCTTTCCACCATGGACTCTGCCGCTGAGACAGGACCTTCTACTTCAAGGTCCTTTCAACCATCCAAATCTAATTTCTCTGAGACTGACTGCCTGGAGATTGAACGCTTGATTTTATCAAAGCGTGGTTTCTCCGAGTCAGTCATTGATACCTTAATTCAGGCACGAAAGCCTGTCACCAGGAAAATCTATCATAAGATATGGCGGAAATATCTTTATAGGTGTGAATTCAAGGGCTACTCATGGAGTAAAGTCAGGATTCCCAGGATATTATCTTTTCTCCAAGAAGGATTGGAGAAAGGATTGTCAGCTAGTTCCTTAAAGGGACAGATTTCTGCGCTATCTATTCTTTTGCACAAGCGTCTGGCGGATGTCCCAGACGTTCAGGCATTTTGTCAGGCTTTAGTTAGAATCAAGCCTGTGTTTAAACCTGTTGCTCCACCATGGAGTTTAAATTTGGTTCTTAAAGTTCTTTTTTTGGTAGCTATTTCCTCGGCTTGTAGAGTTTCCGAGTTATCTGCCTTACAATGTGATTCTCCTTATCTGATCTTCCATGCAGATAAGGTAGTTCTGCGTACCAAACCTGGGTTTTTACCTAAGGTGGTATCTAATAGGAATATCAATCAAGAGATTGTTGTTCCGTCTTTGTGTCCTAATCCTTCTTCAAAGAAGGAACGTCTATTACACAATCTGGACGTGGGTCGTGCTTTAAAGTTTTACTTACAAGCTACTAAAGATTTTCGTCAAACATCTGCTTTGTTTGTTGTCTACTCTGGACAGAGGAGAGGTCAAAAGGCTTCGGCAACCTCTCTTTCTTTTTGGCTAAAAAGCATAATCCGCTTAATTTATGAGACTGCTGGCCAGCAGCCTCCAGAAAGGATTACAGCTCATTCTACTAGAGCTGTGGCTTCCACATGGGCCTTTAACAATGAGGCTTCTGTTGAACAGATCTGCAAGGCGGCGACTTGGTCTTCGCTCCATACTTTGTCAAAATTCTACAAATTTGATACTTTTGCTTCTTCTGAGGCTATTTTTGGGAGAAAGGTTTTACAGGCTGTGGTACCTTCCGTTTAAGTACCTGCCTTGTCCCTCTCTTCATCCGTGTACTTTAGCTTTGGTATTGGTATCCCACAAGTAATGGATGATCCGTGGACTGGATACACCTTACAAGAGAAAACATAATTTATGCTTACCTGATAAATTTATTTCTCTTGTGGTGTATCTAGTCCACGGCCCGCCCTGTCATTTTAAGGCAGGTATTTTTTAATTTTAAACTACAGTCACCACTGCACCCTATGGTTTCTCCTTTCTCTGTTTTTGGTCGAATGACTGGATATGGCAGTTAGGGGAGGAGCTATATAGACAGCTCTGCTGTGGGTGCCCTCTTGCAACTTCCTGTTGGGAATGAGAATATTCCACAAGTAATGAATGATCCGTGTACTGGATACACCACAAGAGAAATAAATTTATCAGGTAAGCATAAATTATGTTTTTTGGTTATTTCGGTTTTCGGGGTTTTTTTTACCTGTTATTTTCGGTAAAATTATTGTGTAGCAAATTTCAAATTTGATGCTAGCCTAGAGCTGCTGTTTGAGTGAATTTCTTGACTTACTGTTTTGCATATAATAATAGTTTTCTAGGACTGTACTTTATTTGGATAATTGGTAAAAAAAAAAAAAACCTGTTGAATCTGATTCTGTTACACAGAACTAAATAAAGAATAATACAGTATATTGATATTTAATATTGTTTTAAGTAGGGATGCACCAAAAGTTTGGTTGCAGAAACATTTTGGCCGAAAATTGCATTATTGTTTTTTGCCTGTTTTTTTTTTTTCTTGGTCAAATTATTGTGTAGCATATTTTTGTTTAAAGATATTTTTGTCCAATTTTAGTGTGTTAGTTTCAATTAAAGTGTGGTTATTTTATTTTATTGGCTTGCAGGTTTTCAATTCAGTTTTAATAATTAAACAGTCTAAATATCCAAAAAAAAATAAGAAAAAATGAAAATAATTTGGAGGAAAAAAAAGAAATTTTGGTTTTCAGCCAAGTGCATCCTGGATTTTCGGTTTCGGTCCAGAATTTCCATTTTGGTGCATCACTCTAGCGCTAACCCCACGTGCTCAAAAAGCCAAACAAGATATGGTGCATGTGATAACCTATTTCCCCATAGAAGTCAATGGAGAGAAAACTCGATTGCATATTTTCATGTGCACTAACCCGACATGAAAATATGAATATTTCACATTCCAATTTTCTCCACATAGAAGAATATGTTCTATTTATTCATAAATACATATTTCTATATATAGCTGATGATTTTTGAACAATATATGTCTGTACCTATATATATATATACAGGTATATATATATATATATATATATATATATATATAGGTATAGATATATACAAATATATATAGGAATATCTATTTACAAATACTAAGAACATATTCCCCTATGTGAAGAACATTGGAATGTGAAATATTTACAGTAAACACACAGTATAACAATTTATTAAATATGAATATTGCATAAATATGTTTTTACATCTTTACATCTACTTAACTGCAAAGGCTCCAATGCACTTATATATGTCTATCGCCTAGATTTAGAGTTCTGTGTTAGCCGTCCAAACCAGCGTTAGGGTGTCCTAACGCTGGTTTTGGCCGCCCACTGGTATTTAGAGTCAGTCAGGAAAGGGCCTAACGCTCACTTTCCAGCCGCAGATCCCCTTACGTCAATTGCGTATCCTATCTTTTCAATGGGATCTTTCTAACGCCGGTATTTAGAGTTTTGGCTGAAGTGAGCGTTAGAACTCTAACGACAAGACTCCAGCCGCAGAAAAAAGCCAGGAGTTAAGAGCTTTCTGGGCTAACGCCGGTTCATAAAGCTCTTAACTACTGTGCTGTAAAGTACACTAACACCCATAAACTACCTATGTACCCCAAAACCGAGGTCCCCCCACATCGCCGCCACTCTAATAAAAAAATTTAACCCCTAATCTGCCGACCGCACACCGCCGCAACCTACATTATCCCTATGTACCCCTAATCTGCTGCCCCTAACATCGCCGACACTTACATAATATTTATTAACCCCTAATCTGCCCCCCCCCAATGTCGCCCCTACCTACACTTATTAACCCCTAATCTGCCGACCGGACCTCGCTGCCACTATAATAAATGTATTAACCCCTAAACCGCCTCACTCCCGCCTAAAAAACCATATAATAAAAAAGTATTAACCCCTAATCTGCCCTCCCTAACATCGCCGACACCTAACTTCAAGTATTAACCCCTAATCTGCCGACCGGACCTCACCGCTACTATAATAAATGTATTAACCCCTAAAGCTAAGTCTAACCCTAACACCCCCCTAAGTTAAATATAATTTAAATCTAACGAAATAAAATAAATCTTATTAAATAAATTATTCCTATTTAAAGCTAAATGCTTACCTGTAAAATAAACCCTAATATAGCTACAATATAAATAATAATTACATTGTAGCTATTTTAGGATTAATATTTATTTTACAGGCAACTTTGTATTTATTTTAACCAGGTACAATAGCTATTAAATAGTTAATAACTATTTAATAGCTACCTAGTTAAAATAATTACAAAATTACCAGTAAAATAAATCCTAACCTAAGTTACAAGTAAACCTAACACTACACTATTAATAAATTAATTAAATAAACTACTACAATTATCTACAATTATCTACAATTAAATCAACTAAACTAAATTACAAAAAAACCCCACTAAATTACAAAAAAAACAAAGACTAAATTACAAAAAATAAAAACAGATTACAAAAATTTTAAACTAATTACACCTACTCTAAGCCCCCTAAAAAAATAACAAAGCCCCCCAAAATAAAAAAATGCCCTGCCCTAATCTAAAATAAAAAGTTTACAGCTCTTTTACCTTACCAGCCCTTAAAAGGGCATTTTTTCTGTAAAAAAACATACAATACCCCCCCAACATTACAACCCACCACCCACATACCCCTAATCTAACCCAAACCCCCCTTAAAAAACCTAACACTAAGCCCCTGAAGATCTCCCTACCTTATCTTCACCACGCCGGGTATCACCGATCCGTCCAGAAGAGGCTCCGAAGTCTTCATCCTATCCGGCAAGAAGAGGTCCAGAAGAAGCTCCGAAGTCTTCATCCTATCCGACAAGAAGAGGACATCCGGACCGGCAAACATCTTCATCCAAGCGGCATCTTCTATCTTCATCTATCCGACGAGGAGCGGCTCCATCTTCAAGACCTCCGTCGCGGAACATCCTCTTCTCCCGATGACTAGACGATGAATGAAGGTTCCTTTAAGGGACGTTATCCAAGATGGCGTCCCTCGAATTCCGATTGGCTGATAGGATTCTATCAGCCAATCGGAATTAAGGTAGGAAAAATCTGATTGGCTGATTGAATCAGCCAATCAGATTCAAGTTCAATCGGATTGGCTGATCCAATCAGCCAATCAGATTGAGCTCTCATTCTATTGGCTGATCGGAACAGATTAGGGGTTAATAAGTGTAGGTAGGTAGCGGCGACGTGGGGGGGGGGGCAGATTAGGGGTTAATAAATATAATGTAGGTGTCGGCGATGTTAGGTGCAGCAGATTAGGGGTACATAGCTATAATGTAGGTTGCGGCGGTGTCCGGAGCGGCAGATTAGGGGTTAAAAGTGTATTGCAGGGGTCAGCGATAGCAGGGGCGGCAGATTAGGGGTTAATAAGTGTAAGGTTAGGGGTGTTTAGACTCGGGGTTCATGTTAGAGTGTTAGGTGCAGACTTAGGAAGTGTTTCCCCATAGGAAACAATGGGGCTGCGTTAGGAGCTGAACGCTGCTTTTTTGCAGGTGTTAGGTTTTTTTTTCAGCTCAAACTGCCCTATTGTTTCCTATGGGGGAATCGTGCACGAGCACGTTTTTTAAGCTGGCCGTGTCCGTAAGCACCGCTGGTATTGAGGGTTGAAGTGGCAGTAAATATGCCTGTACTCTCCCTTTTTGGAGCCTAACGCAGCCCTTCAGAGAACTCTCAATACCAGAGTTGTTTAAAAGGTGCGGGGGAAAAAAAACCACGCGTAGCTAACACACCCCTTCTAACGCAAAACTCTAAATCTAGGTGTATATATGTATACATATGTATTTTGGTGTTTATATGTGTATATATGTCTGTAAATACATATATACACATATAAAGACATATACACATATATAGACATATATAAATACATATTTATCTTTAGAGATGTATATGTATGTATCTCAATGATAAAACTCTTTGCATTTTTATAAATACTTTTTATTAGATGGTGTTAGTGTAAGTGTATTTTCTTTCCTATGACATGGAGAGTCCACGACTTAATTCCAATTACTAGTAGGATCAGTCCCTTACCCTTAACCCCCAGTCATTCTCTGCCTCTTGGATCGGGAAGATGGCGAAGATGAGTGTCTGAGAAGATTTATTCCTTTAATGGGTACTTTTCCCTGCAAGCAAGCATTGGGGTCTAGCTGTGTCCATGTAAGAGTAATGGTGGCTTTTAGCAGTTAGAAAGCGGCGAGGTTGTCTTTGCTTTATTTCTAACATTTTGCTACTCCTTTACAGAAAGCCAAGGTTAGTTACTATGTTCTTTCTCTGTCTACAGGTCCCTGACAGATGTTGGTGAGCCCATAACACCTGACATGCTGCTTCTGCCCTGCAGCCGGATCCACAGGTAAGTGCTTGGTCTTCTAGGTATGGAGGATTAGCACTTAGGTTTAATTTGTGGACAATTAGGGGACATAATTTATTCTCCCTGAGTTGGAGTAATTGTTTTGGGTAGTTCTGGCAGGGATTACTGTACTGCTAGGGTTCTGTTGTTTTGATGATATTTAAAACACTATGGCGTTAGGCTGGCTATGAGACTTGTGATGGCTCTGGAACAGTAGGAGTTAATAGATTTTATTTTTTCCCCTGTGTTATGTATGAAAGGTATACAAGAATGTGTTTTACTATATAACAAACGCCTGACAGTTTTTATTAGACTTGTGTGTTTCGTTCCGAATTGAAATTCGGACAAATTTGCCAAATTCGGAGATTTGAATCGATTCGAATTTCCGAATTACCATAGCAATGAAACTAAACTAATCCAAATGCATTTGTAACAAATAAATCCGAATTAGTTTGGATTTATTCGTTACATTCGAATGGTCATGGACTAATCACAATTCAGTATAAAAATGTAATTTATAATTACAATTCAGTATAAAAATTTAAATTAGTAAGATTTAGTGAGATAGAACAGTGAAATTATTCCGTTTGTGTAACTTGGAACCATCTGAATCAACATAACACATACCGAAATTCCAAATTTACTAATCGAATTCGAAATGAATACATCCGAATTTATTCAAATCCGAATGAAGCAGAAACGAATACATTCAAATGTATCCAAATTTGAATCGATCCGAAACAAAATTCGAAAAAATCCGAATCGGTCTGAAATTTTTTTCCGCTGCGCACATGTCTAGTTTTCTTTTTTAAGACACGATGAGTCCACGGATCATCTTAATTTCTAATGGGATATTTACTTCCTGGTCAGCAGGAGGAGGCAACGAGCACCACAGAAGAGCTGTTAAATAGCTCCTCCCTTCCCTCCCACTCTACTCATTCTCTTTGCCTACGTTAGTGATAGGAAGAGGTAAAGTGAGGTGTTAGACTAGAATCTTCAATCAAGAGTTTATTATTTTTAAAGTAGTGCAAGATTGTGCTGCTTTGTTCTAGGGTGTAGCCGTAGTCCATATCCGTCTCTTCAGTAGAGCTTTTGGTGGCTTTAGAGCAATGGGAACTTGTGGGAAAGAATTCTCACTGCGCCTCCCATACATTTATGCTGCCCTAACCCTGAAAACCTGAGAGATTTTACTCATGAATTTCGTTTATTTCCATGTCCATAGGAGGGAGAGGACCTCTTAAACCTGGGAACTGCCTTGCTGCCAGGCAGAAAATGAGGTAAGTGCTAACTTCTTTTCTGGGGAAAGGATCTCAGAGAAAGTTTGGGCACTTTATTTGTTCATCTAACCTCATTACACTGGGTCTCAGATTCTCCTAGTTTAGTAGGGGACATTAAGGCAGTTAGGACACAGGCACTGGGTTACATATGTGTGCTGTGGGCTCTTAGGCATGTGTTTTGATGAACATAAAATACTTAAAGGAAACCCTGCAAACAGTAGAGTTATCGGATGTAACTGTTCAATTTGTCCGTATAGGACAAGGGATTCTTTTCTCCAATGGCTGTGTTTAGTCTGTGACAACCACAGTGTGAGTAGATATAATTTATTAAAGATTGAAGACGCCGCCTGGATGAAGACTTCTGCTGGATGGAGGACCTCTTCTGCGCCACTTGGATGAAGAATTCGGCTTGGCTGGGTGAAGACGACTCAAGGTAGGGAGATCTTCACGGGGTTAGTGTTAGGTTTTTCTCTTGTTAAGTGTAGTCAGTCCACGGGTCATCCATTACTTATGGAATATATCTCTTCCTAACAGGAAGCTGCAAGAGGATCACCCAAGCAGAGCTGCTATATAGCTCCTCCCCTCACATGTCATATTCAGTCATTCTCTTGCAGCCTAACTAAAGATAGGTCGCTGTGAGAGGTCTGTGGTGTTTTTTAACTTAGTTTATTTCTTCAATCAAAAGTTTGTTATTTTAAATGGCACCGGAGTGTGCTGTTTGTTCTCAGGCAGCATTAGAAGAAGAATCTGCCTGCGTTTTCTATGATCTTAGCAGACGTAACTAAGATCCACTGGCTGTTCTCATCTGAGGAGTGAGGTAACTTCAGAAAAGGGGAATAGCATGCAGGGCCCCCCTGCAAATGAGGTATGTGCAGTAAATTATTTTTCTGAGGAATGGAATTGACTGAGAAAATACTGCTGATACCAATGTAACGTAAGTTCAGCCTTAAATGCAGTGATAGCGACTGGTATTAGGCTGATGAGTGTGTGTACACTGAATGTATTTTTCTAAGGAATGGAATTGACTCTGAAAATACTGTTAATACTGAAATAATGTATGAGCCTTAACTGCAGTAAAAGCGACTGGTAGCAGGCTTATTAATAACACTTCATAACTTTTCAAATGTATGTTTAAAACGTTTACTGGCATGTTAATCGTTTTTTGTGAGGTACTTGGTGATAAAATTTATTGGGGCATGATTTTTACCACATGGCCATCTTTGTTTTCTGCATAGAAACAGTTATCTGAGCTTCCCCACTGTTGTAATATGAGTGGGAGGGGCCTATTTTAGCGTTTTTTTGCGCAGTAAAAATTCAGTCACAATCTGTCTACTTCATCCTCCATGATCCAGATCGTCTCTAGAGAGCTCAGGGGTCTTCAAAATTCATTTTGAGGGAGGTAATCAGTCACAGCAGACCTGTGACAGTGTGTTTTGACTGTGATAAAAACGTTAATTATTAAATTGTTACCCGTTTTTGGGTATTAAGGGGTTAATCATCCATTTGCTGGTGGGTGCAATCCTTTGCTAACTTAATACATTTACTGTGAAAAATTGGTTGCTATAACTATTTTGGTTCATTGTTATTTCAACTGTGACAGCTTTTTGTGCTTCTTAAAGGCACAGTAGCGTTTTTTATATTGCTTGTAAATTTATTTAGAAAAGTATTTCCAAGCTTGCTAGTCTCATTGCTAGTCTGTTTAAACATGTCTGACACAGATGAATCTCTTTGTTCACTATGTTTAAAGGCTAATGTGGAGCCCAATAGAAATTTGTGTACTAATTGCATTAATGTTACTTTAAATAAAAGTCAATCTTTACATGTAAAGAAATTATCACCAGACAACGAGGGGGAAGTTATGCCGACTAACTCTCCTCACGTGTCAGTACCTTCGCCTCCCGCTCAGGAGGTGCGTGATTTTGTGGCGCCAAGTACATCAGGGAGGCCCTTACAAATCACTTTGCAAGACATGGGTACTGTTATGACAGAAGTATTATCTAAATTGCCAGAATTAAGAGGCAAGCGCGATAGCTCTGGGTTAAGGACAGAGCGCGCGGATGAGGTGAGAGCCATGTCAGATACTGCGTCACAGTTTGCAGAACATGAAGACGGAGAGCTTCATTCTGTGGGTGACGGATCTGATCCAGGGAGACTGGATTCAGAGATTTCTAATTTTAAATTTAAGCTTGAGAACCTCCGCATATTGCTAGGGGAGGTATTAGCGGCTCTGAATGATTGTAACACGGTTGCAATTCCAGAAAAATTATGTAGGTTGGATAGATACTATGCGGTACCGGTGTGTACTGACATGTTTCCTATACCTAAAAGGCTTACAGAGATTATTAGCAAGGAGTGGGATAGACCTGGTGTGCCTTTTTCCCCTCCTCCCATATTTAGGAAAATGTTTCCTATAGACGCCACCACACGAGACTTATGGCAGACGGTCCCTAAGGTGGAGGGAGCAGTTTCTACTTTAGCTAAGCGTACCACTATCCCGGTGGAGGATAGTTGTGCCTTTTCAGATCCAATGGATAAGAAATTAGAGGGTTACCTTAAAAAAATGTTTGTTCAACAAGGTTTTATCTTACAGCCCCTTGCATGCATTGCACCTGTCACTGCTGCGGCGGCATTCTGGTTTGAGTCTCTGGAAGAGGCCATTCGCACAGCTCCATTGGATGAAATTATGAACAAGCTTAAAGCACTTAAGCTAGCTAACGCATTTGTTTCTGATGCCGTCGTACATTTAACCAAACTTACGGCTAAGAACTCCGGATTCGCCATCCAAGCGCGCAGAGCGCTATGGCTTAAATCCTGGTCAGCTGACGTGACTTCTAAATCTAAATTGCTTAATATTCCTTTCAAAGGGCAAACCTTATTCGGGCCCGGCTTGAAAGAAATTATAGCTGACATTACGGGAGGTAAGGGCCATGCTCTACCTCAGGACAGGGCCAAATCAAAGGCCAAACAGTCTAATTTTCGTGCCTTTCGTAACTTCAAGGCAGGAGCAGCATCAACTTCCTCCGCTCCAAAACAGGAAGGAGCTGTTGCTCGTTACAGGCAGGGCTGGAAAGTTAACCAGTCCTGGAACAAGGGCAAGCAGGCCAAGAAACCTGCTGCTGCCCCTAAGACAGCATGAAGAGAGGGCCCCCTATCCGGAAACAGATCTAGTGGGGGGCAGACTTTCTCTCTTCGCCCAGGCTTGGGTAAGAGATGTCCAGGATCCCTGGGCGTTGGAGATCATATCTCAGGGATATCTCCTGGACTTCAAAACTTCTCCTCCACGAGGGAGATTTCATCTTTCAAGGTTATCAGCAAACCAAATAAAGAAAGAGGCGTTTCTACGCTGTGTACAAGACCTCTTACTAATGGGGGTGATCCACCCAGTTCCGCGGACGGAACACGGGCAAGGATTCTATTCAAATCTATTTGTGGTTCCCAAGAAAGAGGGAACCTTCAGACCAATCTTGGACTTAAAAATCCTAAACAAATTCCTAAGAGTTCCATCATTCAAAATGGAAACTATTCGAACCATCCTTCTCATGATCCAAGAGGGTCAGTACATGACCACAGTGGACTTAAAGGATGCCTACCTTCACATACCGATTCACAAGGATCATTATCGGTACCTAAGATTTGCTTTCCTAGACAGGCATTACCAGTTTGTAGCTCTTCCCTTCGGATTAGCTACGGCTCCAAGAATCTTTACAAAAGTTCTGGGCTCACTTCTGGCGGTACTAAGACCGCGAGGCATAGCGGTGACTCCGTACCTAGACAACATTCTAATACAAGCGTCAAGTTTTCAAACTGCCAAGTCTCATACAGAGATAGTTCTGGCATTTCTGAGGTCGCATGGGTGGAAGGTGAACGTGGAAAAGAGTTCTCTATTACCACTTACAAGGGTTCCCTTTCTAGGGACTCTTATAGATTCTGTAGAGATGAAAATTTACCTGACAGAGGCCAGGTTATCAAAACTTCTAAATGCTTGCCGTGTCCTTCATTCCATTCCACACCCGTCAGTAGCTCAGTGCATGGAAGTAATCGGCTTAATGGACATAGTACCATTTGCGCGCCTGCATCTCAGACCGCTGCAATTGTGCATGCTAAGTCAGTGGAACGGGGATTACTCAGATTTGTCCCCCCTACTAAATCTGGATCAAGAGACCAGAGATTCTCTTCTATGGTGGCTTTCTCGGCCACATCTGTCCAAGGGGATGACCTTTCGCAGGCCAGATTGGACGATTGTAACAACAGACGCCAGCCTTCTAGGCTGGGGCGCAGTCTGGAACTCCCTGAAGGCTCAGGGATTATGGACTCAGGAGGAGAAACTCCTCCCAATAAATATTCTGGAATTAAGAGCAATATTCAATGCTCTCCTAACTTGGCCTCAGTTAGCAACTATGAGGTTCATCAGATTTCAGTCGGACAACATCACGACTGTGGCTTACATCAACCATCAAGGGGGAACCAGAAGTTCCCTAGCAATGTTGGAAGTCTCAAAGATAATTCGCTGGGCAGAGTCTCACTCTTGCCACCTGTCAGCGATTTACATCCCAGGCGTGGAGAACTGGGAGGCGGATTTTCTAAGTCGCCAGACTTTTCATCCGGGGGAGTGGGAACTTCATCGGGAGGTCTTTGCTCAACTGATTCATCGTTGGGGCAAACCAGATCTGGATCTCATGGCGTCTCGCCAGAACGCCAAGCTTCCTTGTTACGGATCCAGGTCCAGGGACCCGGGAGCGGTGCTGATAGATGCTCTGACAGCCCCTTGGGTCTTCAACATGGCTTATGTGTTTCCACCATTTCCGATGCTTCCTCGTTTGATTGCCAAGATCAAACAGGAGAGAGCTTCTGTGATTCTGATAGCGCCTGCGTGGCCACGCAGGACCTGGTATACAGACCTAGTGGACATGTCGTCCTGTCCACTGTGGTCTCTGCCTCTGAGACAGGACCTTCTAATTCAGGGTCCTTTCAACCATCCAAATCTAATTTCTCTGAGGCTGACTGCATGGAGATTGAACGCTTGATTCTATCAAAGCGTGGCTTCTCGGAGTTGGTTATTGATACCTTAATACAGGCTAGGAAGCCTGTTACCAGAAAAATTTACCATAAGATATGGCGTAAATATTTATATTGGTGCGAATCCAAGTGTTACTCATGGAGTAAGGTTAGGATTCCTAGGATATTGTCCTTTCTACAAGAGGGTTTAGAAAAGGGCTTATCTGCTAGTTCGTTAAAGGGACAGATTTCTGCTCTGTCTATTCTTCTACACAAACGTCTGGCTGAATTTCCAGACGTTCAGGCTTTTTGTCAGGCTTTAGCTAGGATTAAGCCTGTGTTTAAGACTGTTGCTCCGCCGTGGAGCTTAAACTTAGTTCTTAACGTTCTTCAAGGCGTTCCATTTGAACCCCTTCATTCCATTGATATCAAGCTGTTATCCTGGAAGGTTCTGTTTTTGATGGCTATTTCCTCGGCTCGAAGAGTCTCTGAGTTATCTGCCTTACATTGTGATTCTCCTTATCTGATTTTTCATTCAGACAAGGTAGTTCTGCGTACTAAACCTGGGTTCTTACCTAAGGTAGTTACTAACAGGAATATCAATCAAGAGATTGTTGTTCCATCACTGTGTGCTAACCCTTCTTCAAAGAAGGAACGACTTTTGCATAATCTGGACGTAGTCCGTGCCCTGAAGTTCTATTTGCAGGCAACTAAAGATTTTCGTCAAACGTCTTCCCTGTTTGTCGTTTACTCTGGACAGAGAAGAGGTCAAAAGGCTTCGGCTACCTCTCTCTCTTTTTGGCTTCGTAGCATAATATGTTTAGCCTATGAGACTGCTGGACAGCAGCCTCCTGAAAGGATTACAGCTCATTCTACTAGAGCTGTGGCTTCCACCTGGGCCTTTAAAAATGAGGCCTCTGTTGAACAGATTTGCAAGGCTGCAACTTGGTCTTCACTTCACACTTTTTCAAAATTTTACAAATTTGACACTTTTGCTTCTTCGGAGGCTATTTTTGGGAGAAAGGTACTTCAGGCAGTGGTTCCTTCTGTTTAATGTTCCTGCCTTGTCCCTCCCTTCATCCGTGTACTTTAGCTTTGGTATTGGTATTCCATAAGTAATGGATGACCCGTGGACTGACTACACTTAACAAGAGAAAACATAATTTATGCTTACCTGATAAATTTATTTCTCTTGTAGTGTAGTCAGTCCACGGCCCGCCCTGTCTTTAAGGCAGATCTAAATTTTAATTAAACTCCAGTCACCACTGCACCCTATGGTTTCTCCTTTCTCGTCTGGTTTTGGTCGAATGACTGAATATGACATGTGAGGGGAGGAGCTATATAGCAGCTCTGCTTGGGTGATCCTCTTGCAGCTTCCTGTTAGGAAGGGAATATATTCCATAAGTAATGGATGACCCGTGGACTGACTACACTACAAGAGAAATAAATTTATCAGGTAAGCATAAATTATGTTTTTTAAGGGGGGTTTGGGTGGGTTAGAGTAGGGGTATGTGGGTGGTGGGTTTTAATGTTTGGGGGTTGTATTTTTTTTTACAGGTAAAAGAGCTGATTACTTTGGGGAAATGCCCCGCAAAAAGCCCTTTTAAGGGCTGGTAAAAGAGCTGGTCACTTTGTAATTTAGAATAGGGTAAGGATTTTTTTTATTTTGGGGGGCTTTATTATTTTATTAGGGGGATTTAGATTTATTAAAATAATATTTAAGTTAGGGGGGGTTAGGGTTAGTGTTAGACTTAGGTTTAGGGGTTAATAATTTTAATATAGGTGGCGGCGGTATGGGGGGGCAGGATAGGGGTTAATAACTTTAATATAGGTGGCGGCAGGGTCCGGGAGCGGCGGTTTAGGGGTTAAACAATTTATTTAGTTGCGGCGGGGTCCGGGATCCGCAGGATAGGGGTTAATAAGTTTATGTAGGTGGCAGCGGTATAGAGGGCGGCAGATTAGGGGTTAATATGTATAATGTAGGTGGCGGCAGGGTCTGGGAGCGGCGGTTTAGGGGTTAACATGTTTATTATAGTTGCGGCGGGGTCCGGGAGCGGCGGTTTAGGGGGTAATAAATTTATTTAGTTGCGACGGTGTAGGGGGGGCAGATTAGGGGTGTTTAGACTCGGGGTACATGTTAGGGTGTTAGGTGCAGACATCTCCCATAGGAATCAATGGGATATCGGGCAGCAGCGAACGTGAGCTTTCGCTATGCTCAGACTCCCATTGATTCCTATGGGATCCGCCGCCTCCAGGGCGGCGGATTGAAATCCAGGTATGCTGGCCCAGAATGGTGGCGAGCGTACCTGGTAGTAGTTTGATAACTACCAAAAGTAGTCAGATTGTGCCGAACTTGCGTTCGGAACATCTGTAGTGACGTAACCATCGATCTGTATCGGACTGAGTCCGGCGGATCGTTGGTTACGTCACTATATTCTACTTTTGCCGGGCAGTAGGGGTTGATAACTAAGGCGAATCAGCCTTGCCACAAATACACTGCGGAATTCCAGCGTATTTGCGGTTGATTCTTCCCATTTGGATTTTGAATTTGGGATTGTCCGATTTTTGGGTTTGAGTGGGTTTTCTTGCATATATTTTATGTATTTTTTATTTTTTGTGTGTACACTATATTGTTTGTTTTCCGCATATTTATATTTATAGCTTGAATTTTTTATCATTAGAGCGCCCCCTATTAGGATCCCTTGTTTGGGTTCATTGTTTGTATAACTAGAGGCCAGTATCTCTAACCTATATGTTAATTTTTTTCTAACAAATGGTTACATTTTTATTTAGTTACCCTTCTATATGTGAAGCAGGTTACTTAAGGAAGTGTACATTAATTTTACTATCACACATGCAGTGCTCTGCGGTTCCTTGCAATTTTCATATGGACATTGCTTCTTTAATGTACATGGCGATGTCTATTAACAGCAATGTTAACATACTAATTGGATTGTTTATGCACACAGAAATAAGAAATTACTTTTAAAATTTAAAGAGACAGTAACTTTTTTTTATGTGTCAATTTTTATTAAAAAAATTACACTCTTTTTTTTCTGAACCTTCTCCCTTTAAGGCGTTTGCTGTTTAGGAGTATGTTGACAATGGTCACTTTATGCCACAAATTTCTCCTATAGTGCCCACAAAATGTTATGGCCCACTTGCAGTGCCCTGCGCTTCCTCATACACTCCGTCCGGAGTTATTCTGCATTTCATGCATTCTTTGTTTTTTCCCACGTGGAAGATAACATTACTAGAGGACTTATTTTCAATCGTTTAAGGCGCAGGATTCAGTAGTTGCTATTCTGAATGGTTCTTCCCTATTAGATGAAGATACTTCGACATTATATGAGAGAAAATTCTCAGATGAATAATATCTTTATTTGATCCTAAAGGTTGTTTTTCTTCCAGTTCCTTAGCTTTAACACCTTCATTTGGTACTTTAGGAGGTTTTAGCTACCATGGACGACTCCGACTATACCGGTGTAATCTATCCTATTGCGTCCAGTAAGTTATAAGGAATGGAAAAGACCACTTTCCCTATATGTAAAGAGATGTTTCCCATAGCCGACTCAGCTAAGGAGGCTGGGCAAACATTCCCAAGGGTGTAAGCAGTAGTTTCCTTCTTAGCTAAGAGAACTACTATATCCTTAGAGAATAGTTGGATTTTTCAAAGGTCCTATGGACAAAAATTAGAAAAGGGATGTACACCAGGGCTTAAAATGGCATACAGCTGTGTACTTTACTACTGTCACTAGTGCAACGGCATATTGGTTTGATGCGTTGTCTGATGCTACTAAGTCAGAAACTCCCCAGGATAAAATCCAGGATAGGATAAAGGCTTTCAAATTGGCTAATTCCTTTATTTCAAATTCTTCCCTTCAAGTTCTCAAAATGGGAGGTTTCAGGTTTCTCTGTTCCAGCTCATAGAGCCTTATGGTTATAGCCTTGTTCTATGGATGTATACTCTAAGTCTAAGCTTTTAACGATTCATTACAAGGGGAAGACCTTGTTGGAACCTGGCTTGATGGAAATAATCTCCTTTGAAATTTTAAAGAATTCAAAAAAAAAAAAATAAGGATCCAAATAGCCTGCTGTTGAATCAAAGACAGCATGAAGGACATGCCCCCGATCCAGGATCGGATCTTGTAGGGGCAGACTTTCAGTCTTTGTTCAGGCTTGGGTACGAGATGTTCAGAATCCCTGGGCAATAGAAAATAGTGTTCCAGGGATTCAAATTGGACAGGTTTCTGCTTTCAAGATTATCTGCAGATCAGACAAAAGGAGAGACATCTCAGACCTGGGAATGATTGTTCCAGTTCCAATACAGGTACTGGGTCTTTTTTTTTATACCAATCGGTTTGTGGTTCCCAAAAAGGAGGGAACCTTCAGACCACTTTTTAGATCTCAAAAGTCTAAACAGATTTTCTTAGTGTACCGTCCTTCAAGATGGCAACTATTTGTTCCATTCTTCCCTTCATCCAAGAGGGTCAATTTATGACAACTGTGGATTTAAAGGACGCGTACCTTCGTGTGCCATTCACAAGTTGGACAAACGCTTCCAGTTTGTGGCTCTTCTTTTGGGTCTTGCCTCAGCTCTCAGAGTTTTCACGAAGACTCTGGGAGCGCTGTTGGCGGTGCTTCAGTTACGGGGCATTGCAGTGGCGTCCTATCTGGACAACATTCTAGTCCAGGCGCCATCCTTACAGCTAGCAAGATTTCACACGGATTTGGTGTAATCCTTCCTGTGGTCTTACGGGTGGAAGGTAAATTTGGAAAAGATTTCCTTATTCCCATGCACAAGGGTAACTTTCTTGGGAACCTTTATAGATTCCATATCAATTAATATTTTTCTGACGGAATGTCAGGAAATCAGAGATTATCGATACTTGTTTAGTCATTCAGTCCAATCCTCGGCCTTCAGTGGCTCAGTGCATGGAGGTAATCGGGCTGATGGTGGCGGAAATGGACATCATCCCGTTTGCTTAGTTCCATCTCAGACCTCTGCAGTTAAGCCTGTTCAGGCAATGGATCAGAGATTATACAGATTTGTCTCCTCGAATATTACTGGAGCAGGAGACAAGGGAATTTCTTCAATGATAGTTGTCTCTGGATTATCTCTCCCAGGGAGCCTGCTTTCGCAGACCATCTTGGGTATTTGTGACTACAGACGCCAGCCTTCTAGGATGGGGAGCAGTCTGGGGCTCCCTAAGGGCTCAGGGGGTTTGGACTCACCCAGAGTCTTATCTTCCTATAAACATTCTGGAGCTGAGAATGATCTACCATGTTCTTCTGGGCTGGCCTCAGTTAGCCTTGGTCCAGTTTATCAGGTTCCAGTCGATCAAAATGACGTTGGTGGCCTACATAAATCATCAGGGAGGAAAGAGGAGTTCCTTAGCGATGACAGAGGTATCCAAAATAATTCAGTGGGTGGAGGCCCATTCTTGATGCCTGTTGGCGAGCTACATCCCAGGGGTGGAACATTTGGGAGGCAGATTTACTGCGCAGGCAGTCCTATTATCCAGGGGAGTGGGAACTCCATCCGTAAGTGTTCTCCAGCTTTTTCCTCCATTTGCTTTTTTCCCTCAGGCTATTGCTTGAATCCAGCAAGAGAGGGCTTCCTCATAGCACCGACTTCGCCTTGTAGGATTTGGTATGCAGATGGACATGTCATCTCTGCCATCTTGGAGGCTTCCGTTGAGGAAGGACCTTCTAATTCATGGGCCCCTCCTTCACCCAAATCTGTTTTTTCTGAAACTGACTGCTTGGAGATTGAACACTTATTATCCAAACAGGGTTTTTCTGACTCGGTCATTGTGACCATCAAGTAAAGCTGTCAAAAAGCCGCGGGGCGATGAGCAGCGGACTGTGAGAGTTATCACTCATCCGATCTCGCTGCTCTTCGGCTGTTTGACAGCTTTCTTGCTAGCCTGTCACTAAGCACTCACACTAAACTACACTGTTCTACCCCCTATACCGGCGCCCCCGGAGCCCCCCGCAACTAAATAAAGTTACTAACCCCTAAACCGCCGCTCCTAGACCCTGTCGCAAGTCTTATAAATGTATTAACCCCTAAACCGCCGCTCCTAGACCCTGTCGCAAGTCTTATAAATGTATTAACCCCTAAACCGCCGCTCCCGGACACCGCTGCCACCTACATTATACCTAGTAATCCCTATCCTGCCCCCCCTATACCGTAGCCCTCTATAATAAAGTTATTAACCCCTATCCTGCTGATCCCGCACCTCGCCGCAAATAAATAGTTTAACCCCTAAACCGCCGCTCCCTGAACCCGCCGCAACCTATATTAAATTTATTAACCCCTATCCTGCCCCCCCCTACACCGTCGCCACCTATAATAAATTTATTAACCCCTATCCTGCCCCCCACTACACCGCCGCCACTGTAATAAAATTATTAACCCCTAAACCTAAGTCTAACACTAACCCTAACACCCCCCTAACTTAAATATTAATTAAATAAATCTAAATAATATTTCTATTATTAACTAAGTTAATCCTATTTAAAACTAAATACTTACCTATAAAATAAACCCTAATATAGCTACAATATAAATAATAATTATATTGTAGCTATCTTAGGATTTATTTTCATTTTACAGGTACCTTTCAATTTATTTTTACTAGGTACAATAGCTATTAAATAGTTATTAACTATTTAATAGCTTACCTAGCTAAAATAAAGAGAAATTTACCTGTAAAATAAAAACTAACCTAAGTTACAATTACACCTAACACTACACTATACTTTAATAAATTATTCCTATTTAAAACTAAATACTTACCTGTAAAATAAACCCTTGCGCCTAGATTTAGAGTTTTGCGGCCAAAGGGGTGCGTTAGCTACGCATGCTTTTTTCTGGCCGCACCTTTTAAATACCGCTGGTATTTAGAGTTCACAGAATGGCTGCGTTAGGCTCCAAAAAAGGAGCGTAGAGCATATTTACCGCAACTTCAACTCTCGATACCAGCGGTGCTTACGGACGCGGCCAGCTTCAAAAACGTGCTCGTGCACGATTCCCCCATAGAAAACAATGGGGCTGTTTGAGCTGAAAAAAAACCTAACACCTGCAAAAAAGCCGCGTTCAGCTCCTAACGCAGCCCCATTGTTTGCTATGGGGAAACACTTCCTACGTCTGCACCTAACACTCTAACATGAACCCCGAGTCTAAACACCCCTAACCTTACACTTATTAACCCCTATTCTGCCGCCCCCGCTATCGCTGACACCTGCATATTTTTTTTAACCCCTAATCTGCCGCTCCGTAAACCGCCGCTACTTACATTATCCCTATGTACCCCTAATCTGCTGCCCCTAACACCGCCGACCACTATATTATATTTATTAACCCCTAATCTGCCCCCCACAACGTCGCCTTCACCTGCCTACAATAATTAACCCCTAATCTGCCGAGCGGACCGCACCGCTATTATAATAAAGTTATAAACCCCTAATCCGCCTCACTCCCGCCTCAATAACCCTATAATAAATAGTATTAACCCCTAATCTGCCCTCCCTAACATTGCCGACACCTAACTTCAAACATTAACCCCTAATCTGCCTAATCTGCCGACTGGAGCTCAACGCTATTCTAATAAATGTATTAACCCCTAAAGCTAAGTCTAACCCTAACACTAACACCCCCCTAAATTAAATATAATTTAAATCTAACGAAATAAATTAACTCTTATTAAATAAATTATTCCTATTTAAAGCTAAATACTTACCTGTAAAATAAACCCTAATATAAATTATAATTATATTATAGCTATTTTAGGATTTATATTTATTTTACAGGTAACTTTGTATTTATTTTAACCAGGTACAATAGCTATTAAATAGTTAAGAACTATTTAATAGCTAAAATAGTTAAAATAATTACAAAATTACCTGTAAAATAAATCCTAACCTAAGTTACAATTAAACCTAACACTACACTATCAATAAATTAATTAAATAAAATACCTACAATTATCTACAATTAAACCTAACACTACACTATCAATAAATTAATTAAATACAATACCTACAAATAAATACATTTAAATAAACTAACTAAAGTACAAAAAATAAAAAAGAACTAAGTTACAAAAAATAAAAAAATATTTACAAACATTAGAAAAATATTACAACAATTTTAAACTAATTACACCTACTCTAAGCCCCCTAATAAAATAACAAAGCCCCCCAAAATAAAAAAAATGCCCTACCCTATTCTAAATTACAAAAGTTCAAAGCTCTTTTACCTTACCAGCCCTTAAAAGGACCTTTTGTGGGGCATGCCCCAAAGAATTCATCTCTTTTGCCTGTAAAAAAACACATACAATACCCCCCCAACATTACAACCCACCACCCACATACCCCTAATCTAACCCAAACCCCCCTTAAATAAACCTAACACTAAGCCCCTGAAGATCTTCCTACCTTATCTTCACCTCGCCGGGTATCACACCGATCCGTCCTGGCTCCAAAATCTTCATCCAACCCAAGCGGGGGCTGGCGATCCATAATCCTGCGGCTGAAGAGGTCCAGAAGAGGCTCCAAAGTCTTCATCCTATCCGGGAAGAAGACGCGATCCAGACCGGCAACCATCTAGATTCAAGCGGCATCTTCTATCTTCATCCGATGACGAACGGCTCCATCGTGAAGACCTCCAGCGCGGACCAATCTTCTTCCTCCGACGTCCAACTGAAGAATGAGGGTTCCTTTAAGGGACGTCATCCAAGATGGCGTCCCTCGAATTCCGATTGGCTGATAGGATTCTATCAGCCAATCGGAATTAAGGTAGGAAAATTCTGATTGGCTGATGGAATCAGCCAATCAGAATCAAGTTCAATCCGATTGGCTGATCCGATCAGCCAATCAGATTGAGCTCGCATTCTATTGGCTGATCGGAACAGCCAATAGAATGCGAGCTCAATCTGATGGGCTGACTGGATCAGCCAATCAGATTGAACTTGAATCTGATTGGCTGATTCAATCAGCCAATCAGATTTTTCCTACCTTAATTCCAATTGGCTGATAGAATCTTATCAGCCAATCGGAATTGAAGGGACGCCATCTTGGATGACGTCCCTTAAAGGAGCCTTCATTCCTCGGTAGTCCGTCGGGAAAGAAGGATGTTCCGCGTCGGCGGGATGAAGATTCAAGACCCGGCTTCGAAGATGACCTCGCCCGGATAGAAGACTTCTTCAGCGCCTCTTGGAAGATGACATCGCCCGGATGGAAGATTTCTTCAGCACCGCTTGGAGGATCACTTCATCGGATGGAAGATTTCTTCAGCGCCCCTTGGATGATCACTTCTGCCGGTCCGGATGTCCTCTTCAGTTCCATCGGTGGCTCGGCGGAGTGAAGAAAACTAAAGGTAGGATGATCTTCAGGGGATTAGTGTTAGGTTATTTTAAGGGGGGTTTGGGTTAGATTAGGGCTATGTGGGTGGTGGGTTTTAATGTTGGGGGGGGTTGTATTTTTCTTTTACAGGCAAAAGAGCTGAATTCTTTGGGGCATGCCCCCACAAAAGGCCCTTTTAAGGGCTGGTAAGGTAAAAGAGCTTTGAACTTTTTTAATGTAGAATAGGGTAGGGCATTTTTTTATTTTGTTATTTGTTATTTTATTAGGGGGCTTAGATTAGGTGTAAGTATCTTAAAATTGTTGTAATATTTTTTTAAATGTTTGTAACTTATTTTTTTATTTTTTGTAACTTAGCTTTTTTTATTTTTTGTACTTTAGTTAGTTTATGTAATTGTATTTAATTATAGTTATTTGTAGTTAATTTATTTAATTTATTTAATGATAGTGTAATGTTAGGTTTAATTCTAACTTAGGTTAGGATTTATTTTACAGGTAATTTTGTATATCTTTTAGCTAGGTAGTTATTAAGTAGTTAATAACTATTTAATAACTATTCTAACTAGCTAAAATAAATACAAAGTTACCTGTAAAATAAATATAAATCCTATGGCCTAGATTTAGAGTTCGGCGGTAGCCGTCAAAACCAGCGTTAGAGGCTCCTAACGCTGGTTTTGGCCGCCCGCTGGTATTTGGAGTCAGTGATTAAAGGGTCTAACGCTCACTTTACAGCCGCGACTTTTCCATACCGCAGATCCCCCTACGCCATTTGCGTAGCCTATCTTTTCAATGGGATCTTTCTAACGCTGGTATTTAGAGTCGTTTCTACAGTGAGCGTTAGAGCTCTAACGACAAGATTCCAGCCGCCTGAAAAAAGCAGGAGTTAAGAGCTTTCTGGCTAACGCCGGTTCATAAAGCTCTTAACTACTGTACCCTAAACTACACTAACACCCATAAACTACCTATGTACCCCTAAACCGAGGTCCCCCCACATCGCCGCCACTCGATTAAAATTTTTAACCCCTAATCTGCCGACCGCCACCTACGTTATACTTATGTACCCCTAATCTGCTGCCCCTAACCCCGCCGACCCCTGTATTATATTTATTAACCCCTAACTTGCCCCACACAACGTCGCCGCAAGCTACTTAAAATAATTAACCCCTAATCTTCCGACCGCAAATCGCCGCCACCTACGTTATCCCTATGTACCCCTAATCTTCTGCCCCTAACATCGCCGACCCCTATGTTATATTTATTAACCCCTAATCTGCCCCCCACAACGTCGCCGACACCTACCTACACTTATTAACCCCTAATCTGCCGAGCGGACCTGAGCGCTACTATAATAAAGTTATTAACCCCTAATCCGCCTCACTAACCCTATCATAAATAGTATTAACCCCTAATCTGCCCTCCCTAACATCGCCGACACCTACCTTCAATTATTAACCCCTAATCTGCCGACCGGAGCTCACCGCTATTCTAATAAATGTATTAACCCCTAAAGCTAAGTCTAACCCTAACACTAACACCCCCCTAAGTTAAATATAATTTTTATCTAACGAAATAAATTAACTCTTATTAAATAAATGATTCCTATTTAAAGCTAAATACTTACCTGTAAAATAAATCCTAATATAGCTACAATATAAATTATAATTATATTATAGCTATTTTAGGATTAATATTTATTTTACAGGTAACTTTGTATTTATTTTAACCAGGTACAATAGCTATTAAATAGTTAAGAACTATTTAATAGTTACCTAGTTAAAATAATTACAAATTTACCTGTAAAATAAATCCTAACCTAAGATATAATTAAACCTAACACTACCCTATCAATAAAATAATTAAATAAACTACCTACAATTACCTACAATTAACCTAACACTACACTATCAATAAATTAATTAAACACAATTGCTACAAATAAATACAATTAAATAAACTATCTAAAGTACAAAAAATAAAAAAGAACTAAGTTACAGAAAATAAAAAAATATTTACAAACATAAGAAAAATATTACAACAATTTTAAACTAATTACACCTACTCTAAGCCCCCTAATAAAATAACAAAGACCCCCAAAATAAAAAATTCCCTACCCTATTCTAAATTTAAAAAGTTACAAGCTCTTTTACCTTACCAGCCCTGAACAGGGCCCTTTGCGGGGCATGCCCCAAGAAGTTCAGCTCTTTTGCCTGTAAAAGAAAACATACAATACCCCCCCCCCCCCAACATTACAACCCACCACCCACATACCCCTAATCTAACCCAAACCCCCCTTAAATAAACCTAACACTAAGCCCCTGATGATCTTCCTACCTTGTCTTCACCATGCCAGGTTCACCGATCCGTCCTGGCTCCAAGATCTTCATCCAACCCAAGCGGGGGTTGGCGATCCATAATCCGGTGCTCCAAAGTCTTCCTCCTATCCGGCAAGAAGAGGACATCCGGACCGGCAAACATCTTCTCCAAGCGGCATCTTCTATGTTCTTCCATCCGATGACGACCGGCTCCATCTTGAAGACCTCCAGCGCGGATCCATCCTCTTCTTCCGACGACTAGACGACGAATGACGGTTCCTTTAAGGGACGTCATCCAAGATGGCGTCCCTCGAATTCCGATTGGCTGATAGGATTCTATCAGCCAATCGGAATTAAGGTAGGAATTTTCTGATTGGCTGATGGAATCAGCCAATCAGAATCAAGTTCAATCCGATTGGCTGATCCAATCAGCCAATCAGATTGAGCTCGCATTCTATTGGCTGTTCCGATCAGCCAATACAATGCGAGCTCAATCTGATTGGCTGATTGGATCAGCCAATCGGATTGAACTTGATTCTGATTGGCTGATTCCATCAGCCAATCAGAATTTTCCTACCTTAATTCCGATTGGCTGATAGAATCCTATCAGCCAATCGGAATTCGAGGGACGCCATCTTGGATGACGTCCCTTAAAGGAACCGTCATTCGTCGTCTAGTCGTCGGAAGAAGAGGATGGATCCGCGCTGGAGGTCTTCAAGATGGAGCCGGTCGTCATCGGATGGAAGAACATAGAAGATGCCGCTTGGAGAAGATGTTTGCCGGTCCGGATGTCCTCTTCTTGCCGGATAGGAGGAAGACTTTGGAGCACCGGATTATGGATCACCAACCCCCGCTTGGGTTGGATGAAGATCTTGGAGCCAGGACGGATCGGTGAACCTGGCATGGTGAAGACAAGGTAGGAAGATCATCAGGGGCTTAGTGTTAGGTTTATTTAAGGGGGGTTTGGGTTAGATTAGGGGTATGTGGGTGGTGGGTTGTTATGTTGGGGGGGGGTATTGTATGTTTTTTTTTACAGGCAAAAGAGCTGAAATTCTTGGGGCATGCCCCGCAAAGGGCCCTGTTCAGGGCTGGTAAGGTAAAAGAGCTTGTAATTTTTGTATTTTAGAATAGGGTAGGGAATTTTTTATTTTGGGGGTCTTTGTTATTTTATTAGGGGGCTTAGAGTAGGTGTAATTAGTTTAAAATTGTTGTAATATTTTTCTTATGTTTGTAAATATTTTTTTATTTTCTGTAACTTAGTTCTTTTTTATTTTTTGTACTTTAGATAGTTTATTTAATTGTATTTATTTGTAGCAATTGTGTTTAATTAATTTATTGATAGTGTAGTGTTAGGTTAATTGTAGGTAATTGTAGGTAGTTTATTTAATTATTTTATTGATAGGGTAGTGTTAGGTTTAATTATAACTTAGGTTAGGATTTATTTTACAGGTAAATTTGTAATTATTTTAACTAGGTAACTATTAAATAGTTCTTAACTATTTAATAGCTATTGTACCTGGTTAAAATAAATACAAAGTTACCTGTAAAATAAATATTAATCCTAAAATAGCTATAATATAAATGTAATTTATATTGTAGCTATATTAGGATTTATTTTACAGGTAAGTATTTAGCTTTAAATAGGAATCATTTATTTAATAAGAGTTAATTTATTTCGTTAGATAAAAATTATATTTAACTTAGGGGGGTGTTAGTGTTAGGGTTAGACTTAGCTTTAGGGGTTAATACATTTATTAGAATAGCGGTGAGCTCCGGTCGGCAGATTAGGGGTTAATAATTGAAGGTAGGTGTCGGCGATGTTAGGGAGGGCAGATTAGGGGTTAATACTATTTATGATAGGGTTAGTGAGGCGGATTAGGGGTTAATAACTTTATTATAGTAGCGCTCAGGTCCGGTCGGCAGATTAGGGGTTAATAAGTGTAGGTAGGTGTCGGCGACGTTGTGGGGGGCAGATTAGGGGTTAATAAATATAACATAGGGGTCGGCGATGTTAGGGCAGCAGATTAGGGGTACATAGGGATAACGTAGGTGGCGGCGGTTTACGGAGCGGCAGATTAGGGGTTAAAAGTGTAATGCAGGGGTCAGCGATAGCGGGGGCGGCAGATTAGGGGTTAATAAGTGTAAGGCTAGGGGTGTTTAGACTCGGGGTACATGTTAGAGTGTTAGGTGCAGACGTAGGAAGTGTTTCCCCATAGGAAACAATGGGGCTGCGTTAGGAGCTGAACGCTGCTTTTTTGCAGGTGTTAGGTTTTTTTTCAGCTCAAACAGCCCCATTGTTTCCTATGGGAGAATCGTGCACGAGCACGTTTTTGAGGCCGGCCGCGTCCGTAAGCAACTCTGGTATCGAGAGTTGTATTTGCGGTAAAAATGCTCTACGCTCCTTTTTTGGAGCCTAACGCAGCATTTGTTTGAACTCTCGATACCAGAGTTAAATTTATGGTGCGGCCAGAAAAAAACCCGCGGAGCGTTAACAGCCCTTTTACCGCCAAACTCCAAATCTAGCCGTATGATAGCTACAATGTAATTATTAATTATATTGTAGCTATCTTAGGGTTTATTTTACAGGTAAGTATTTAGTTTTAAATAGGAATAATTTATTAAAGTATAGTGTAGTGTTAGGTGTAATTGTAACTTAGGTTAGTTTTTAGTTTACAGGTACATTTCTCTTTATTTTAGCTAGGTAAGCTATTAAATAGTTAATAACTATTTAATAGCTATTGTACCTAGTTAAAATAAATTGAAAGGTACCTGTAAAATAAAAATAAATCCTAAGATAGCTACAATATAATTATTATTTATATTGTAGCTATATTAGGGTTTATTTTAAAGGTAAGTATTTAGTTTTAAATAGGATTAATTTAGTTCATAATAGAAATATGATTTAGATTTATTTAATTAATATTTAAGTTAGGGGGTGTTAGGGTTAGTGTTAGACTTAGGTTTAGGGGTTAATAATTTTATTACAGTGGCGGCGGTGTAGTGGGGGGCAGGATAGGGGTTAATAAATGTATTATAGGTGGCGACGGTGTAGGGGGGGCAGATTAGGGGTTAATAAATTTAATATAGGTTGCGGCAGGGTCAGGGAGCGGCGGTTTAGGGGTTAAACTATTTATTTATTTGCGGCGAGGTGCGGGATCGGCAGGATAGGGGTTAATAACTTTATTATAGGGGGGGCAGGATAAGGGGTTACTAGGTATCATGTAGGTGGCGGTGGGCTCCGGGAGCGGCGGTTTAGGGGTTAATATGTATAGAGTAGCTTGCGGTGGGCTCCGTGAGCGGCGGTTTAGGGGTTAATCATTTTATTTAGTTGTGGCGGTGTAGGGGGCACAGATTAGGGGTGTTTAGACTCGGGGTACATGTTAGGGTGTTAGGTGTAGACAGCTCCCATAGAAATCAATGGGATGTCTGGCAGCAGCAAACTTGTACTTTCGCTATGGTCAAACTCTCATTGATTCCTATGGGATCCGCCGCCTCCAGGGTGGCGGTTTGAAAACCAGGTACGCTGGGCCGTAAAAGTGCCGAGCGTACCTGCTAGTTTTTTGATAACTAGCAAAAGTAGTCAGATTGTGCCGCACATCTGGAGTGACGTAAGAATCGATCTGTGTCGGACTGAGTCCGGCGGATCGAAGTTTACGTCATAAAATTCTACTTTTGCCGGTCTCTAGGGCTTGATAACTAAGGCAAATCAGCCTTGCCACAAATACGCTGCGGAATTCCAGCGTATTTGAGGTTGACGGCTTGATAACTACCCCCCCATGTGTGATGAATCATTAAATTTAACAAACTTATGATATCACTATAGTACTGAGTGTATGCTTTCATGATCTCCCTCTATTCATAGCTTGAATAGTGGGTACCTGTATGAGAGCAAGTTTATGCAGGATTTGTGTAGAAGGTATAGATACACAGAGTTGACAGACTATCAACTTTGTGATAAACTCTCAGAGTTATTTTATGAAATTTGTTCAGAGTTGTTTTTATGAGAATCGATTTATACTTAAAAGTTAGATAACGAAATTATAGATTTCCCAATACTGATCACTGTTTGATTTATGTGAGAGACTGAGTGTTGTTTTAACACATATAGAGTTAGATACAAACACTACTGGAGATTTTGCGTTGGGAGTTATTGGTAGTGATGGTTGCTTGAGTTTAAAGTGTGAGATTCCATAGCGATTAAGCTTTGTTTATGTGACAGACTTAACATATGCAGCTTACATCAGGTTTAGCGGTATTTATGTTAACAGTGCATTTAACAGGTGGTTCAGAAATGTCTTTGAAATAGGCAAAAAGTAATTTGCACACATACCTCAATAATAAGTTTCACAGTCCTGGGAGAGACGGTTAACCGGAGAGTGTCCTTGTTATGATCTTGGCGTTTTTATCTTGTTCAGCGTGGTGCGCTCTGAAAATATGGCGGATGCGGGTGACGTCACCAGATTCAGCGTGCAGTGAATGAATTTCCGTAACAGTGCGGTAAGTGTTACAGGCTGATGAGAGAGAGGTTGATCCGGATTCTCTGATGAAGGTAGAATACTTGATGAACAGAGATAGGATTCAAAAGACAAAATAGATTAGTAAAGAAATCGGAATTTCCACAAAAAGGCTCAAAAATATGTAGAGGGTTTGATAGATTCAAAGATACTTCCCTCAGTACATCTGCAATAATCAAGCAAGGAATTCTGGGACATGATCTGCTTAAATAGAGAGCTGAGAGAGGTGGGGATCTAGACTTAAAGGGACAGGACAGCATAGCAAGTCCTGACACCATGATTCAGGCTCAAAAACCTGTTATTAGTCAAATTTATCATACAATATGGCGTAAATATCTCTATTGATGTGAATCCATGGGCTACTCATGGAGTAGGTAGGATTCCTAGAATTTTGTCTTTTCTCCAAGAGGGTTGGAGGAAGATTTATCGTCAAGTTCCCTAAAGGGTAAAAACTCTGTCTTTCTCTATTTTGTTACACAAACGTCTGGTAGATGTCCCAGATGTACAATCTTTTTGTCAGGCTGGTCAGGATCAGGCCTGTGTTCATACAGTTACTCCTCCATGGAGTCTGATTTTAGTTTTCAGAGTTCTTCAAGGAGCTCAGTTTGAGCTTATTCTTTCCTTTAGATATTGAGTTGTTATCTTGGAAAGTTTTTTATTGTTGCTATTTCTTCTGCTTGGAGAGTGTCAGTGCTCTCTGCATTTCAGTATGAGTCTCCTTATTCTACTTCCATTCAGATAAGGTAGTTTTACGTACTAGCTTAGGATTTCTTCCTAAGGTTGTTTCTGATCGGAACATTAATAACGAGATTGTTGTTATTTTATTGTGTCCTAATCCTTTTTCTCAGAAGGAAAGACTTCTCTTCAATTTGGTCGTGGTCCGTGCTTTAAGGTTTTTTCCTGCAGGCGACTAAGAACTGTTGTCAGACTTCTTTGTTTGTGGTTTTCTCAGGAAAACACAAGGGACAGAAAGCTATGGCTACTTTTTCTTTTTAGCTGAAGAGTATCTTATGTGTTGCATATGAGACTGCTGGACAGCAGCCTCCATAGAGAGTTACGGCTCATTCCATGAGGGCTTTTGCTTCCTCATGGGAGTCCACAAATGTAGCTTCTGTGGAACAGATTTGCAAGGCTGCAACTTGGTCTTCTCTTCACACTTTTTTAAAGTTTGACACTTTTGCCTCGGCTGAGGCCGCTTTGGGAGAAAGGTTCTTCAAGCAGTGGTGCCTTCAGTTTAGGTTCCCTGTCTTGTCCCTCTTGTATCATCTGTTTACTCTAGCTTGGGTATTAAATCTCATTAGTAATTAAGATGATCCGTGGATTCATTGTGTCTTAAAAAAGAAAAGAAAATGTATACTTACCTGATAAATTTATTTCTTTTTTGACACGATGAGTCCATGGCCCACCCTGTTCTTTTAGACAGGTTGTGGGTTATTGTAAACTTCAGACACCTCGGCACCTTGGCTTTTCCTTTCTCTTCCTAACTTCGGTGGAATGACTGGAGTGGGAGGGAAGGGAGGGAGGAGCTATTTAACAGCTCTGCTGTGGTGCTCTTTGCCTCCTCCTGCTGACCAGGAGGTGAATATCCCATTAGTAATTAAGGTGGACTCATTGTGTCAAAAAATAAATACATTTATCAGGTAAGCATAAATTTTCTTTTTATGGCCACTGAGGTTACTTTTCGCGCCTTCTTAAAGTTGTGGCACACTCGTAATACTTTCAACGCTTCAGTTACGTAATGTATTCGCGCTTCCGCTTTTCTGGGTATACTGCAGCCGTTTCTCATAGCGGAGAGCATTGTTTCCCTTGAGAACGCATCTATCAGACCCGAGGTTTCTGATCACCGGAGTAGTGTTTTCAGACAGCTGCGATCAGCTCCTACATCTGTCTGATTACTTGTGGGGTTTATCCTTTGTTAGCTGGAGTAGTAAGTCCTCACCACAGCTGAGGTTTTAGTGGTGCCTAAATGTATTTATTTTTTAAGTACCGTTTTTTTTTCCAATTTAAA
Organism: Bombina bombina; assembly: GCF_027579735.1. NCBI lineage: Eukaryota > Metazoa > Chordata > Amphibia > Anura > Bombinatoridae > Bombina > Bombina bombina. The sequence goes on along the minus strand of NC_069499.1, from coordinate 841,550,046 downwards.
GATACTCTTTATTTTTAAAACAGTTTATTTTTATTTTCTTTATTACTAGTGTGAATCCTTTCTATGATGGATACTGAATTAGAGGGTTCCAATTTTAATAAATGCTTATATTGTTTGGAGGTACAAGTTATTCCTCCTGTGTAACTATGTTCCACTTGTTTAAGCAGGACTTTGTCTTCTAGAGATTCCGCCTCTGAACCATTTTTCTCTAAGGATAATGTTGTCCAGGCCATGCCTCAGCTTTCCCCTCAAACTTCCCAAGCTTTAGCAGTTTCACATTCAGTACCCTGCGGTTCCTCTCAACATCCTCCTGGGGGTGTTTATTTGCCAGGAGATTTTGCTGCACAGATAATTTCTGCAGTTTTGGCAGCATTGTCAGCCTTTCCTGTTTCTGGTAAGAGGAAGAGAAAGTCTAAAAATATTTCTCTCAGTAAGGGTTCTGACTCCACAAAGACAGTGTTAGTCAGCCTCCCTCAGTTATCTGATGATGAGGATACTTCAGTGGCTTCTGAAGGTGAGATCTCAGATTATGAATCTAGGATGGAAAGTTCTACTGATTCAGAAGAGGTTAATTTTAGATTTATGCTTGAACACCTCCGATTACTTCTGAAGGAGGTACTCGCTACCTTAGATGACCCCAAACCTTCTGTCGTTGTCAACCCTAAAAAGTCAACTGAACTTAAGAGTTTTTAATTCTCCCTCAACTGTGGAAGTATTTCCTGTTCCAGACAAGAAATACTGAAATCATAGCTCAGGAATGGGATAAGCAGGGGATTCCTTTTCACCCCTTCCCCTGTTTTAAAAAAATGTTTCCTGTTGCTGACTCCATTCGTGACTCGTGGCGCACTGTGTCTAAGGTAGAACGAGCAATTTCTACTCTAGCGAAAAGAGCTACCATTCCTATAGAGGATAGTTGTTCTTTCAAGGATCCCATGGATAAGACGTTAGAGGCTTACTTAAAAAACATGTATCAGGGATTACAGGATCAGTGATTACAGTGGCAACCTGCTGCAAGCATTGCTAAGGTTGCGGGAGCAGCATCTTATTGGTGCAATGCTTTGTCTGATTTCAGAAGAGACTATTATAGAGGAGATCCAAGATAGGATCAAGGTTTTTAAACTGGCCAATACTTTTATCTGTGATGCCAACATGCAAGGGATTAGAATGGGAGCCAAAATATCTAGCTTTGCGGTTCTAGCTCGCAGAGCTTTGTGGTTACAATTTTGGTCGGCTGATGTTACTTCCAAATCCAAGCTTTTGTCTTTACCTTATAAGGGTAAAACTTTATTTGGTCCTGGTTTGGCGATCATTTCTGCGATTAGGGGTGGAAAGGGATCTTTCCTACCTCAGGACAAGAAGAATAGACCTAAGGGTCACCAGAATTCTCATTTTTGTTCCTTTTTCGTAACTTAAAGGACAGAAGTCTTCCTCCTCCTCTTCCAAGCCGGAGCAATCCAAGACCTCGTGGAGGTCCAGTCCCCTTGGAATAAGGGGAAGCAAACCAAGAAGCCTTCCACTGATTCTAAATCAGCATGAATGGTCTGCCCCTGATCCAGTTTTGGATCAAGTGCGGGGCAGGCTTTCTCTTTTTCAGCAGGCTTGGATACGCGATGTTCCAGATCCTTAGGCTGTGGACATAGTATCCCAGGTTTACAAAATAGGATTCAAGTCTTGCCCCCCAAGGGGCAGATTTTTCCTGTCAAGGTTATCTACAAACCAAGTAAAGAGAGAAGCCTTCTTAAGCTGCGTAAAGGACCTATCTTCCCTGGGAGTAATTGTTCCGGTTCCTGTGGAGGAACACGGTCTACGATTCTATTCAAATCTCTTTGTGGTTCCCAAAAAAGAGGGAACTTTCCGTCCCATTCTAGACCAAAAGTGTCTGAACAAATTCCTCAAAGTTCCGTCCTTCTAGATGGAAACTATTCGTTCCATTCTTCCATTGGTTCGGGAGGGTCAGTTCATGACAACCATAGACCTGAAAGACGTGTATCTTCATGTTCCCATTCAGAGATCATCACCAGTTTCTGAGGTTTACCTTCCTGGACAAACACTTTTAGTTTGTTGCCTTTCCTTTTGGTCTTGCTACAGCTCCCAGAATATTCACAAAGATTCTGGGGGCTCTCTTGGCTGTGGTCAGATCTCAGGGAATAGCGGTGGCGCCTTACCTGGATGACATCTTAGTTCAAGTGTCATCTTTTCAACTAGCAAGATCTCATACAGAGATATTGTTGCCTATTCTACATTCCCCCGGGTGGAAAGTGAATCTGGAAAAGAGTTCCCTAGTACTAGACATAGATGTCCATGAAAAATTTTCTGACGGATGTCAGAAAATCCAAACTTTTAGCCTCCTGCCTTTCTCTTCAGTCATCTGTTCAGCCATCAGTGGCTCAATGCATGGAGGTAGTTAGTCTGATGGTAGCTTCCATGGATATCATCAGTGGCTCAATGCGTGGAGGTAGTTAGTCTGATGGTAGCTTCCATGGATATCATTCCTTTTACTCGCTTCCATCTGAGACCTCTGAAGTTACACATGTTCAGTCAATGGAACAGAATTAAAAAAACAACAAAGCAGGTGTACTGGCGCTAAAAGCTAGGGAGAAAGGATAAAGCTATATAAATGGTCATACGACAAAAATACAAAAAAGTGTATACAGGAAAATAACCTAAAAATAATAACCTATAATCTAAAGATTAGCTCGAAATAAGCAGATTACAGTAGATATAAGTTTAATAGTACCATATACAATATATAAAATAATGCGATATCCTAACCACAATGTAGAAGTGGAGTTTAATCAATTTTAATAAATTGGAATACATGACAATAATGAGTAGAAAGTAAGCCTTGCTGATTAAGTGTTCACTCAGAATAAAACCAAACAAATAAAGCCTAAGAATTAGGCTTACAGCATATGACAAGGTGTATTTAGATAGATATGTGGGCACAGGAGCCCAATAAATTAAATTCTACAATAAAATGTATACTAAACGATACATAAAATTCAATGATGAAATAAGACGTATAATGTTACTAAAATACAACATACAATGGCCATGGAAAAAATACAAATAATATAAAATTATATAAAATGTATAAGCGCTTCACTGGACGTCCGTGAAAAAAACTATCCATGAAAAATGTGGATAAAAAATAATTATCAAAAATAGTCTTGTTTAAGGTACGTACTGCCAAAAATTAGAACGTTTAAAAGAGGTGTACTGGTCAGCTTTTAAATCACAATATAGTCAATGCGGCTACTAGAGCCGAATGATACCTGCTAATACTCTCTCTGCGTCTAGAGGAGTACTTTTGTCGTCCGTGCTCGTGTTATAGAGGATGCAAACCAGTGCTGGTGGCACTAAATTTCAGCCGCTCCAGCGGTTCTGTTTGCTTTCTTCAATCTTCGGTGAGCTAATGTTCCACAGGGACCTCCAGCATGTGTGTGTAGTTCACTTCTGCGTTCTGCTACATCAGGCGGTTCTATGGTCACATGTACCTTCACTCAGCTGCAGCCGGTGAAAGTGACGTCAGCCTCTTACAATCGGAACAGAAACTCCTTATTTTCACAGCTAGTATGGGGTCTCTCTGGTAGCTATTCAAGTTCTTCAATGGTGCAACCCAGACTTATGGAGACCCAGTCTTTACACTATGTATTAGATTCTGCAGAAAATGTGGATTAGCAAAGAATAGCGTTTGCAGCTCAGGTCAAGTATAGCGCATCCAGTTATAGTAATTCTGGATCAAGTTCCAAAACAGTGTCAAACACAGTCAAACCTGTCCCTGTGGAGCATTAGCTCACCGAAGATTGAAGAAAGCAAACAGAACCGCTGGAGTGGCTGAAATTTAGTGCCACCAGCACTGGTTTGCATCCTCTATAACACAAGCACGGACCTCTAGACTCAGAGAGAGTATAAGCAGGTATCATTCGGGTCTAGTAGCCGCATTGACTATATTGTGATTTAAAAGCTGATCAGTACACCTCTTTTAAAATTACTTATTTTTGGCAGTACGTACCTTAAACAAGAATATTTTTGATAATTATTTTTTATCCACATTTTTCACGGATAGTTTTTTATCACGGACGTCTAGTGAAGCGCTTATACATTTTATATTGTTTGTATTTTTTCCATGTTCATTGTATGTTGTGTTTTTAGTAACATTATAAGTCTTGTTTCATCATTGAATTTTATGTATCGTTTAGTATACATTTTATTGTAGAATTAAATTTATTGGGCTCCTGTGCATACGTATCTATCTAGATACACCTTGTCATATGCTGTAAGCCTAATTCTTAGGCTTAATTTGTTTGGTTTTATTCTGAGTGAACACTTAGGCCTTTAGTTATCAAGGTCTGTCGGACCTGATCCGACAGTGCGGATCAGGTCCGACAGACCTCACTTAATATGACGAGCAATACACTCGCCGTATTCAGCATTGCACCAGCAGCTCACAAGAGCTGCTGGTGCAACCCGCCCCCTGCAGACTCGCGGCCAATAGGCTGCCAGCAGGGGGTGTCAATCAACCCAATCGTACTCGATCGGGTTGATTTCCGGCGATGTCTGTCCACCTGCTCAGAGCAGGCGGACAGGTTATGGAGCAGCGGTCTTTGTGTGCAGATACACACACACATAGCATACACTTACACATGCAGATACACACACACTACATAGCATACACTTACACATGCAGATACACACACACATAGCATACACTTACACATGCAGATACACACACACATAGCATACACTTACACATGCAGATACACACACACTACATAGCATACACTTACACATGCAGATACACACACTACATAGCATACACTTACACATGCAGATACACACACACATAGCATACACTTACACATGCAGATACACACACACTACATAGCATACACTTACACATGCAGATACACACACACATAGCATACACTTACACATGCAGATACACACACACTACATAGCATACACTTATACATGCAGATACACACACACTACATAGCATACACTTATACATGCAGATATAGACACACACTACAAAGCATACACTTATACATGCAGATACACACATACTACATAGCATACACTTATACATGCAGATACACACATACTACATAGCATACACTTATACATGCAGATACACACATACTACATAGCATACACTTATACATGCAGATACACACACACATAGCATAGGCTTAGAGGTCACCATTACCTGAGGTTAGAGGGTATACAGCCTTCTTACTCCTGCTTAAAGGGATACTAACCCCACATTTTTTCTTTCATGATTCAGATAGAGCATGCAATTTTAAGCAACTTTCTCATTTACTCCTATTATCAATTTTTCTTTGTTCTCATGTTATATTGATTTGAAAAAGCAGTAATAAAAGGTTAGGCAACGGCCCATTTTTTAGTTCAGCACCTTGGTAGAGCTGCTGATTGGTTTGTTACATTTAGCCACAAATCAGCAAGTGCTACCCAGGTGCTGAACAAAAAATGGTCTGGCTCTAAAGCTTACAGTACTGCTTTTTCAAATCAAGATAGCATGAGAACAAAGAAAAATTGATAATAGGAGTAAATTAGAAATGTGCTTAAAATCTCATGCTCTATCTGAATCATGAAAGAAAAAAAAATGGGTTTAGTATCCCTTTAACCCACACACACCATTCCTTTTCCACAGATAATCTAACAGGTATCTAACCCTGGGAGAGAAAAGCCAGCTGCTTCTGAGTATGGGCCAAATAGATTTTTTTTTTTTTTAAATGCATGGGGCAATGTGGGACAGATTGCAAGCATCCCGGGGCAGCGGGACAGACCCCTAAAATCTGGACTGTCCCGTGAAAATCGGGACAGTTGGGGGGTATGGCTACCAGAGAAGGCAAAAATTACAAAATTTAAAGGGACCCTTTAAAAGACATAAATTATCATATAGTGTATATAAATTAATATGACACCGCTTGTTATGTATATACATTTATGAAATCAAGTCTTATTTTAAGAAAAAAAAAATCACTGAATGTAAAGTTTCTAAACACTGAACACAATGGGGTCTACTGCAGTCCATCAGAGTCAAGGGGGTAAATTTACCATAGGTCGGGCGGATATGATTTGCTGTAGCATTTAACATTGCACAAGCATTTCTGGTGAAATACTTAACCTGCCTAAAACGATAGTCGGAGGAAGCAGCATCCGTTGCATGGTAAATCTACCCCAAGGGGTCTACAAATTAAAGCAATTTTAATACTTTTAAAACCGTGTAAAAATAGGTTTGTGCTAACCCTTATTAATACTTTAAATGGGAACAATTCATCAACGGTATTCCAATTCATCATAAGACGTCGTTTCTGTGAATGTGTTATTCTAGTATGAAAAAACACTGCTCTTTTGTTTGGTTTTATTTTGCCTGTGAAAGATAAATTTGCACTGTAAAATAGTAAACAAATACAAACACTTCATGACTGCTAACTGATTGATGAAGCACATATATAAATATATAAATACATGTTTGACATATAGATCATGTTGCCAACATTAAAAAATATATTTCATAATTCTTGCAAACACACACACATATAAGTATTTTAATACATCAATGTCATATTATTATTTTAATAAATCAGTGCCATATGGGTTAATTGTACATCTTTCAACAGTTGTCATACTTATTATTATTATACTTTATTTATGAAGCGCCAACATATTCCGCAGCGCTGTCCATGGATACAATTCATTTAAATAAAACAATACAAGACTTGTAAGAGACAGGACAAAATTTACAAACACATACAGGAGTGATTGAGGGCCCTATTCCCGTGGAAACTTACAATCTAGAAGGGTAGGAGGTTGAGAAACAGGAGGTGAGGACTGCACGATTTGGAAAGATGTTAATACAGAGTTAGATGAGGGAATTGTTAGGTAAGTGAAGTTAATTTATTATTGAGTTGGGTGGTAGACTTCCTTGAACAGAAAAAACCTCAGTTAACACTAAGATGAATCCTGCTATACTTGACAAAGTGGTTAATCCTCATATTGATACATGGCTAGTGGAAGGCAGGGTGGGTGAGTACTGTGGCAAAGGCTGATCACCTTCTCAGTTTAATTTGACTGGGGTTGATTTCTACATATGTTTTCCGATTTACAGATTAATAAATTCCTGCACTAGTACTGGGATTTAATCTGTTAAGAAATGATGGGCACCGCCAGATATATCTTGTCTTAGAAAAAGGTAACTAGGATGTTACATTTGTAAATCTATGCTTCATACTCTCAATTTTTGTTGAGTGACCAATGAGCCTTGTTTTTAACAAGAGTTACGCTCTTAGATGTTTCATTATGTGTATCTGAAATGTCAATAATTGTTTATTGAAACTTATGACCTCCTGATAATAGTTTTTCATGTGCTCAAACTCTGAAGATGATGAACAAATGTGTTATTTAACTAACAGCTACATTTTTTCAATGTTAGTCAAGGTTCAGGGTTCTCATATTCTGAGCTTGAGCTGGAAGTCCTCCTGGTTTATACCAGTGTTAATTTTGTCGACTAAAACTAGAGCCTTCAGGCTCGCCGGAAACAAAAGTTATGAAGCAGCAATCTAAAGACCGCTGCTCCATAACTTTTCTGCCGCAAATCTGCAGGGGGCAGTATTGCACAAGCAGTTCTGGTGAACTGCTTGTGCAATAATAAATGCCGACAGATGTACAGCGGATATGATACACTACATTGTATCATGTCCGCTCGCACTTTGATAAATATGCCTCTATGGCTAAAACTAAATCAAAATGACATTTTAGTCAAAAGACTAGGGGGTCAATTTATCAAGATCTGTACGGAGCTTGATGTCCCGTGTTTCCGGAGAGCCTTCAGGCTCGTCGGAAACAGAAGTTATGAAGCAGCAGTCTAAAAACCGCTGCACCATAACCTGTCCGCCTGCTCTGAGACAGTGAACAGAAATCAACCCGATCTAATACGATCGGGTTGATTGACACCTCCTGCTACTCCTGCTAGTGGCCGATTGGCTGCAAATCTGCAGGGGGCGGTATTGCACCAGCAATTTACAAGAACTGTGTGACCTGCGCATAGGGTAGCGCTATTTGTATCCTAAGTGTCAGAAGTCACCCTGTGGCATATTTGGCACCAAGACATGCAGAGCCCTTAATGACATTAAGTGCTTGGAAATTCTGTATGGAAGTCTTATTGTTCCTGTTGCAAACCTGTCCTCCTGGTTTTGACCCAAACTTGTGTATTGATTTATGTCTCTGTCTGATTCTTGTTTTTACTTTGAATTGTGGACTGTGAAACCTGTTGCTAATTCCTGGAACTATATTTTTCATTACCTTTTTGCCTACTCCTTCTGCTTTGACGCCTGGTTACTGTTGATCCTGACCCTCATCTTCTCCTCAAATATTCTTCTGCCTCCCCCCTGAACTTTGATGCATGGTTTTGGTTCTCCTTTGTTGATTATGGCCTCATCTTGTTCCTGACTATCCCCAGCAGCGCATCTCCTACAATACTGATTCCAGAGTCTAACCAATGTGATCTCCTATAGGCCTTATAGCTAAATAGAAAAAGAAAGGCTAAACAGGAGTCAGTCTTTTATAATAATTTTTTATGCTTTTTCCCCATGATGCTTGATTGATGATGAATCCTCATCCTGTAAAAGTCAAAATAAAATCCAAAAATACTTTATTGGATATAATTTAAAATGACATGGAGGAAAGCAGCCACATCTTACGCATTTCGCTTCTATTATTAATGTCTACTCATACTGGGCAATCTAGAGGCATGTTTTGTTTTTTTGTTTTTTACCTAAACTTCATTCAAACTAATTGAATTTTTAAGGATTCTATTGCCCTTGTGAAGTATTTTTAGAGTGGATTGTTTCACACATGGATTTATTTTCCATTTGTTGTTTTGAAGGCATTTTGTATAATGTTGTTATTATTGACAGTGGAGCTTATTTTGTGTGGCGAGATGTTAACGGCGGAGAGATTCATTCTATTGATTATGATAAAGCTGATCTCAAAACTCGTAGCTGTATAGGATGGTGGTTACAAATACCTTTTAATTCCGCAATTGTCCTGTTTCAATGTTGTAGAGATCAATGGGCCGATTTATCATCGGTCTGTCCGACTTGATCCGCTCAGCGGATTATGTCCGACAGATATTGATGAATGCCGACAGCATACGCTGTCGGCATTTATCTCTGCACAAGTAGTTGAACTGCTTGTGCATCGCAACCCCCTGCAGATTTGCGGCCAATCGGCCGCTAGCAAGGGGTGTCAATCAGCCGATCATATGAGATCGGGCGGATTGATGTCTGCAGCCTCAGAGCAGGCGGACCAGTTAAGGAGTAGCAGTCTTAAAGGGACACTGAACACAATTTTTTTCTTTCATGATTCAGATAAACATGGAATTTTTAGCAACTTTCTAATTTACTCCTATTATCAAATTTTCTTCGTTCACTTGCTATCTTTATTTGAAAAAGAAGACATATAAGCTTCTTTTTTTGGTTCAGGACTCTGGACAACACTTTTTTAATGGTGGATGAATTTATCCACCAATCAGCAAGAATAACCCAGGTTATTCACCAAAAATGGGCCGGCATCTAAACTTACATTATTGCATTTCAAATAAAGATACCAAGAGAATGAAGAAAATTTGATAATAGGAGTAAATTAGAAAGTTGCTTAAAATTGCATGCTCTATCTGAATCACAAAAGAAAACATTTGGGTTCAGTGTCCCTTTAAGACCGCTGCTGCATAACTCCTGTTTACGGCGAGCCTGAAGGCTCGCACGGAAACAGGGGCATCAGGGGCCATTTGGGACCATGATAAATCGGCCCCCAAGTTTTCTTGTATCTAGGCTAAAATCTGACATGCATATGAAATAAACAATATTTAAACTTTTTTTTTAAAATAATGAAAGTTAAAGCTGTTTATTTGGATTTTTAAACAGGAAGCAAACAACTGATATATGACTTAGAAAATCACTGGCTGATAAAGGCAACATTGTTAATTGTTGTTCAGTAACAAAGAAACATTTTTTGTTTGTTTGTTTGTTTTTTGTTTTGTCAAGAATAAAGAAACAAAAAAAAAAACTAACCTATGAAAAAAAAAATCACATTTACTTCTGTTATCAGCTTTACTTGTTCTTAGTATCCTTTGTTTAAGAGCATATTTAAGTATGCTTAGGAGTGTACACATCATGAGCACTATATTTATGTTTCATGATTCAAATAGAGAATACAATTTTAAACAATTTTCTAATTTACTTCTATTATCTAATTTGTTTAATTCTCTTGGTATCAATTGTTAAAGGAGCACCAGTGCACTATTGGTTTCTAATTGAACACATGGGTGAGTCAATGACAATCGGTATGTATGTGCAGCCACCAGTCAGCAGCTAGAACCTAGGTTCTTTGCTGCTGCTGCTGCTGCTGCTGCTGCTGCTGCTGCTGAGCTAACCTAGATAAACCTTTCAGCAAAGGATAACAAGAGAAGGAAGCAAATTAAATAATAGAAGGAAATTAGAAAGTTGTTTTAAAACGGTATGCTCTGTCAAAATCATGAATGTTTAATTATGACTTTACTGTCCCTTGAAGACAATAATTGTGCACGAAAAATATTCAAACATTTTAGAAAGATATTCATATATATGGTTACTATTTTTCCCCCTTTAAAGAAAATGTACAGTATTTGTAACTCAGGCTTGGGGGTAGATTTACTAAGTAGCGGATGCTGCTTACTCCGCACGATCCGTCTGGCTTGCCAGAAACAGAAGTTAAAAAGCGGTGGTCTTAAGACCGCCGCTCCTTAACTCGTCCGCCACCTTTTAGGTGGCGGACTGCAATCATCCCGATCAGATACGATCGGGATGATTGACACCTCCTGCTAGCGGCCAATTGGCCGCGAAGGTGCAGAGGGTGGCATTGCACAAGCATTTCCCCAGAAAGCTTGTGCAATGATAAATGCAGACAGCGTATGCTGTCAGCATTAAGCGATGTCAGGCAGAGATAATTCACTACAGCGCATCATGTGCGCCCGCTATTTGATAAATCGGCCCCTCAGTATAATGCTGACATATAGGTACATACAGAGATGATTCTGTGTTGCATTTTGTCTTTGCCATGAAATAGATCTCTATTACAAGGACTTCATTGTCTTGTGTTTTCATTTTCAAACTGAAATGGAGTATTTTCTCAACTCTCAGAAGCACATTTTCTAAAGATGACTATACAATCTCTGGGTCTGATGATCTAAACTTCGCCGGATCAGACATGGTTTCTCTTACTGACCCTCGCAGGGGCTGCCATGATGGAATTATCTTTAAAAAAGGGCAATTCCTGCGAGTGGCGAGATGTCTCCTATAGAGAGTAATGGAGCTCGTTGGAAAGGGAAACTTTGCTGGGCAGCGCATGCGTTTTTCTATTAGGGTATTAAGTATTTTCCTTTTTCTTCACAACCTCGCCATCTTTACGTTTTCAGAAAAAATGGTGAGTTATGTAGGGTGGATATGTTTAGATAATTACGCTGAAATTTGAGAAATAATTGCCCAGGTTCATCCCATTTTATGATAAAGCAACAATTACGCTATTTATTTTGTACTTATAAGTACAAATGTTTATGTTTTTGCACAACCAGTGTACTTAAATTATGATTTACGCTGTGCATATTTAATACGATAAATTCCTGTGCAATTTATATACAAATTTGATAATTTTGATAAAGTGAATTTTTTGGTGAATAATTTTGTTACAATTTTTGATGCAACTTAACAATACAGTTTTTTCCTGCATATTTATTTGTAAATAGCTTAATTATTCGTTTTGTATGATTTTTAAAATTACAATATTTATTGTCTACGTTTGCGATGTATGCATCTCCTTCCCATATGAAAATACAGTATATGTTATGTGCTAACAACAGGCTTGACGCTCTCCATTCTCAGTTCCTGGGAGCCAAACGCAATAAGGGGTCAATTTATTAATAAATGTGCAATTGACCCCTAAGCATTCTGTTAGCGCAGCTGGGGCTCTAGCAAGAAGAGGATTGGGTAAGCGTGCTCTCCAGAGCACTTTAAGGTAAGTATATTTAACACTAAACAAATGCTAGACAGAATGAAACATTCAAAGCAAAGATTAGTCTGAAAATAACATGTAGATGTGTTAAAGTTTCATTAGCTGTCTAAATATTAACAATATAAGTGTAAAGTTTTAGTGTCTATAAAACAATGTGAGCGGCCATGTTGTAACTTAGGTTACCTTCTATGTTGTGGCCAATTAGGGACAGTTATAAATCGGTCACTAGAGTATGCAGCCAATGGCTGTGTGGGATATAATAGTGTTCTGCACTTCCATTTCTAACAGGAAATAAATAATGAAAGTATATTGCAGACTTTATATATATATATATATATATATATATACAGTATATATATATACAGCATATATATATATATATATATATATATATATATATATATATACTGTATATATATATTTTTTTTTTTTAAATTTTATAGGGGCCAATTTATCATTGCGTCAATTTTGACGCATTCGCTCGAGCCAATTCGCTCGCCAGACATCGCTGCCGCGAATCTGTTACAAAGTCTGTCAAAAACATGCGCATCAAGTACGGCGTTATGAGCATCGGACTGTTGATAAATAAGAGTCATCGCGGATATTCTGTTTTTTCCAAATTTATTTATACCATTTCATTACTGTCCATGAACAAGCACATTTCTCTAAAGCTAATCTTTTAGTTTTATCTGTTAATGTCCAAGAAATAGCTAGATTTATACCTGAACAAACAATAATATCTCATAGAAAGTTATTTTTTTATTTATTTGTTATACAAAAAGTCTGATATATGATATTTTCACATAAATTAACGTGTATTTGTATTTCTAGAAATCATGATATGCCTATCTCATGATTTTTTCCCTTTTTTGTATGATTAGAATTTGTACTTACTGTATATCTTATATACTGTATATGTGTGTTATGTCAGAAATCTATTGCAAACATATTTACATGTCCCTAAATTCCTTTTTTTTTGTTCTAAACAATGTTGTCTTTCATATCTCTGTGTTTATTTATACCAGTGTAAATATATTTTTATTATGAGCAAGAATAATTGCAAATATAACATGTAATCAGGGTATCATATGTATTTATTTGCAATCAATGGATATTTTAAGAGCTAGGCCATTTTTTTTCTCTGCACCTGTGTGACCCTTCCTGATTGCAGTCTAGTTTTAAACACCACCCCTACACAGGTGTTAAAAATGGGCTGGCGTATAAAATGACATTTCTTAATGAAAATGAAATTCAAGAGAAGGAAGAAAACACTGAAAATAGCATGACGGTAAAGAGGTGATTTTAATTTCTGCTGTATCTGATTCATGACAGTTTAATGTTAGGTTGACTATCCTTTTGAGATATCAGTTTAAGATTATATTGAATCAAACATCATTCGATGATTAAAATAATTTAATTAGATGAAACAAGCAATGTGTAAATCGAGACCCAGCTAAAGCTGACGGCAAAAAGCAATCCTTCGTTGGGAGAAACACACATAAACCTTTAAGGGGTGAGTGAGACTAGTAAATGGCAAACAAACTTTCAAAGCAGATATGGGCAGAAGGGCTCTATCCCTCATATACCTAGATGTATAGCTAAACAAATCAAGGATTAGTATGGGGAGACCCAAATTAAAGCGCAAATTTAAACTGCTGCTGTTCAATTTTTAATATTCTGGAATAAAGTTTGTACTTTTTACTCAAAGCTCACTTACTGGGAACTTCTCTTTTTGCAGATTAAAATCATTATCAGAAATATTACACTGTGTGACCTAATGTCATCATCAATGTTTATCTTTAATACTAATTTCACATATACATACTTTCAAAGTATAATATTCAAATTTGGTGGCTGAAAAGTGTTGCATCAAATTTGGTGCGAAGTAGAGAGTGGGATTTGTATTACATGCGTTAAACATGGTGCAAATAGATTTATCCAAATAAAGAATGTTGGCTATATTATGTCATATATTTATTTCATTTTTATCGCTATATCTACTAGTGCACCACATTTGGAGCAATACTTCGCACTAAATTTGGAGCAATAATATTGCCCCCTTGCTTTGTAATGAGAGACAATGATGTAACATAATCCATAAGTAGGGTAACATCTCCCTAATTTACTTTTATTATCTAATATACTTCATTGTCTTGCAGCACTGAACATAACCTTTCTGTGTTTTCAGACTCCCATTGATTTCCATGGCATTCGCAGCCTCAAGGGTGGCGGTTTGAACAATAGGTACACTGCGTCGGATTGATATTGCGGGAGCGTATATTATGTCACACATTTCAACATTTGATGATCTTGATGCTTTGTTAACTACGGCGGATCAACTTTGCATCTGATTTGATGCGAGATTCCAGCATATTATCAGTTGAAGCAGTGATAAATCAGCCCCATAGTATCATCTCAAAAGGTGCTTAATGTCCCTTTAAAGAAAAATAGTTAAAGGTAACGAATGAATACTGACGATTTTTGTCAGTATATTTTATTTCCTTAGTGCATTCATTCAGATATTTGTTTAGTTAAAAAAAAATATGCATGTGTATGAGAGACCTTGAGACTATCTGAAAGGCTGATTTCCAGAGAAACATATAAACTGCCAGAGACATGCAGCCTAACACAGAGCAGACTGCAGCACGTGCTATTTTTTTGCAGTTTATTTTAAAGCGACACTGTAGTCCAGGGGTAGGCAACTATCGGCCGGCCCTTCCAAATGTTATGGACTACATCTCCCAAGATGCTTTGCCAGCATTATGGCTGAAAGAGCATTATGGGTGAAGTAGTCCATAACATCTGGAGGGCCGATAATTGCCCACCCCTGCTCTAGTCACTACAATTTGTGAAAAAAAGAATGGTTCAAATAGCATTTTTGCCTTACAAATGTATTAAATATGTTGCAGCTAAACTTGTTAGAATTGACAGTGAACTCACCTGTGTTAGAATTTCCTGTTATACTACAGTATTGTTCCTTCCCCCACACAGCTCACTATTAGCCACCTTGCTTGCTGACTGATTAGCACTGCTTTATTGGCTGATAGTGCCACGCCTTCTGAGAAAACAAATGTGGGTTTTTTTCAGTATAGAAACATGTTTTTAAAATATCTTCACATGCAACAAAGAAAAAACATTTTTTTTTTGAGAATCTTTTTTTTTGAATGCCCAAAATTGTCAATGATAATTCCAAAGCATCTAGATTTCCTACATTCAAAATGGGTAAAAGTGCAAAACAAAAAATAAAAAAAATATATGTAACAGGTATGTTTCTCAGGCTTTAAAACTGTGAGCCTGATAATAAAAAAAAGATGTTCTCTGGACTGACGAGATTATCTAAGAAGGCTCATCAATACTGTAAAGTCCCTCAAAGAATGTTTATATTGCAAAACAGGATCCTGGATGTGAAGTTGAGACACATGCATTACATTAAGTTTTAGCATGATTTCTTTTCATGCCAGCAAGATTTTTAATAATTGCGGCCTAACACAGAAGCAAAAAATAAGTAGCCAATATTGGGTTACTATTGGAGCCCTATTTAGCACTACCGCTTGCGCGTTAATAGGGCTAGATGGGTTGTACGCTCGTATTATGAGTTGAAAGGAAAAAGTTAAACTTTCAATATTGCGACCATGTTAACGTATTCCCCCAAAGACTTTAATGGAGCCTGCAAACTGCAAGAAAAACTTAACAACCGTACTCGCATGCTAACCGACTGCGTTTATTCAACTGCACTAAACCTGACATGAAATATTATTATTTTTAAATATATCTGATGACTTTGGTTAAATATATACATACACACATATATATATATATATATATATATATATATATATATATATATGTATGTATGTATGTATATATACACAGTATATATATAATTATATATTGGTATAGTTATAAACATATATATATATATATATATATATATATATATATATATATATTTAAAAATACTTAGAACATATTTCCATATGTGAATAACATTGGACTGTGAAATATTTACAGTACATACACATTTAAACACATGAATATAGCATAAATATTGTTTTTCATGTTTTCAGCTACTCTGAAGACCTCTGAAGTCACGCAAACCCGACGCGTATTGGATTTGATTGCGCTCAAGCAAACGGATTTACTTTCAATTCATAATACCTGCGCTATTTCCGTTCCACTCAATGAGCCACAAAATGCCCTATATTGCTTGTGTGCTACAGTAATTGCGCTACTCGTAATTTAGCCCATTATAGAAAAACATAATCAAATTTATTTAATCATTTCTGAAGTTTGTAGGTTGTTTTAGTTTCCTAACAACCTCCATTTATAATCTGTGCAATTAACTTCTTCCTAATCATTTTTTTGTGTCAATTTATTATTAAAATGCAAACAATTACTTGCAATCGATTGTGTCAAAAATGGTGATGGATTTGGATAAGTTTAGTAAGTGGTTCCATTGACAACTATTCAACTATTAACTAAAGTTGAATACATCTTTAGAAAATCATTAGTAAAGTTGTTTTTCTTTGATGAAGAATTGCATAGATTAATTAGAATGCTGGGGACATTTGCAAACTGTGAGTAAAGTACCTTTATACTACTAGAGACATCTGCATTGGAGATATATATGTGATCAAAGGGCACACAGACTGTACACAGATATTGTCTGAGACATAAGCTGGTTCATGCGGACTGTCTAAGAGGCATGTAGAGTGTGATAAAAATCCTCTTAAGGGTATATTTACCAAAGGTCAAGCGGACATGATTCGCTGTAGCGAATCATGTCTGCTCGACCTCGCTAAATGCAGAGTATTCTGGTAAAATGGCGCTAAATGCCAAGCATTCTGGTGAAATCCTTGTGCAATGCCGCCCCCTGCTCACTCGCGGCCATTCGGCCACTAGCAGGGGCCGTCAATCATTCGGATCGGCTCGGGATGATTTCAGTCCGCCACCTAAAAGGTGGCGTAAAAGTTAAGGAGCAGCAGTCTTACGACCGCTGCTTCTTAATTTCTGTTTCATGCAGACCGGAAACGATGTGGTTTTGATGCAGCATCCGCTGCTTAATAAATGAACCCCCCTTAAACAATGACACTACAAGTCACATTTCTCATTACAAATGATCCCTGCTAATTTCTAGTTTCCATGCTGTGGTTTTGACGATGTGATGTCATCAGGCTTTGTCTGATGACCTCATTACTACTGAGGAAGTGGTCAGACAGAATTACTTATTGTTTGTGGTATGGGTGAAGACTATTATTGAACCCATGTCTTGGCACCAGCATCACTTAGTGGGACATTAGATCTCTTGTTTAAAGATTCTGTCCAATGAACTGAGGGGGTACATATCTAAGATTAAAGGGACATGAAACCTTATATTTACTTCTATTATTACATGTTCTTAGTTCTCTTGGCATCTTTTGTTGAAAAGCAGGGACATAAGCTCAGGATAGTGCATGTGTCTGGAGCACTATATGGCAGCAGTTCTGCAAGAATGTTATCCATATGCAAGAGCACTAGATAGCAGCACTATTTCCTGTCATGTAGTACTCCAGATATCTCTTCATCAAAGAATATCATGGCAGCGAAGGAAATTTGATAACAGAAATTATCAAAGTTATCCTTTAAAATACCTTTAAAGTGATTGCCTGTAGCACCAACCACTGGGGAGTTTTGATTAAGGGGGGGGGGGGTGCCATAACATTACGCATATGTCCCTTCTTGTATGATCTTGAGGGGCAATAACCTCTTTTTCAAGTGAATAAATTCTTATTTTGAATTGCAGGCACATGTCCCCCTTAGATATGAGTGATCATAGTGAGAAACAGTGATTGTCTGTCCTACAGGGAGATTTTCTAGGTAGGGGAAGGGACTATTATTGAGTCTCTATCGCTCCCACTGATTTACTTTGTGAAAAATAAGAGTCCTTACTTGAAAGAGGGGATTTTCTTCTTTTTTATGAAGGTTTCTAAGTTCCTTTAATTTGCAGTTGATAACTGTGATACTGATGGTAACCTGGCCTAACTCAGCAACAGGGAAGTTTTTAATAACAACCTCGGGGCACTGATCAAGACCCTATTACCCCCATAAAACCCAGTAGGATATGTGACCAGATTTTGGAATGAGGAAAGCCCCATATCCTTGTCACAGATAAGTGATTGCCATATAAATATATAAAAAGGACCCTTTATATCAAAAAGTTTCATACTGTGCAAGGTAAGTATTGATTGCCATAATGAATACATAACATGTATTCTAGGGGGTCTATTTATGAAGCAGTGGATGCTGCCTCAGACCCACTCCGCTTCCGTTCCGGCTGAAGCAGAAGTTAAGAAGCAGGTCCTAAGACCACTGCTCCTTAACTCGTGGCGGACAGCAATCCGCCCGATCGAATACGATCAGGCTGATTGACACCCCTTGCTAGCGGCCAATTTGCCCCGAATCTGCAGGGGGTGGTGCGCTGTCGGCATTTATCGATGTGCGGCATGCATGATTCGCTATATCCGCACATTAATAAATGGACCCCAATGTGACCTTTATGGTGTGCTGTGCTGTAAACCAGACTCTTGTCTTATTCTAAGTACTAAACCCATATTTTGAAATAGAAAAAGACCCATCTTTTAAATTAGAGGTCCCATTTCCATTTGGCCACCAAGTCACAATTAACACTAATCACAACTTCCCAGTGTACGAACCTTAGTAAAGGGCCATGATACCCAAATATTGAAATACTTGAAAGTGATGCAGTATAGCTGTAAAAAGCTGACTAGAAAATATCCCCTGAACATCTCTATGTTAAAAAAGAAAGATATTTTACCTCAAAATGTCCTAAGTATGCACACCCCATTGTAAAGGACTTTAAGCAGCAAATCAGTATGCTTGTCCCGGAACCTGCAATGGAGCGTGCCTCATGCACACTCATGTTATTTCCCTATTCAGTTTGAAGTATTGAAGTTTACTATGAAATCTCAAGAGAGTTAAGTAAAATCTCATGAGATCTCAGTAACAGAGTTCATGACCTCAGCACTGCTAATGCTGATTGACTGCTGTTCATTTCTTCTTTTTTTTTACCTGCAGCTGGGCAGTAACTTAAAGATAACTTTTTACAGAACACTTACTCCGATGAGCTGAGGAAGTTGTGAGGTAAAATATCTTCTTTTTTTTTACATAGAGATGTTCAGGTAAAATTTTCCTGTCAGATTTTTACAGTGACTTAGCATATGAGTATTATGTCCCTTTAATAGCACCCACCACCAATAATGCATGACTCTAAACCCACAGGGTTGACTAGGCCAGGATCGGGGTGGCAATTGTCTTTCAGGCCGCAGTCCTTGATGCAATAAGGGCTGGGCAATTTACAAAGGGTACAACACCCAGCAAACAATACATATTATTTTTATTAAGCAAAATCAAAGCTGTGCCAGTTGTTACTCCTTTCACCTTATTCTGTTACACTGTTAATCAATCAGTCTCTTTTCTGCATGTCTGGCACTTGTCAACTCTTTGACTGGCCCACACCAGAAATTTCCTGCATGCCACTGTTATACCAAAGCACATCATTATTATGGACCAAGAATTTTTGCCACCGTAGAAACATTCCTGTGGATGCCAGTTCACACATTCAAGCAAAACTGAAGATCTATTGTCCTTTAGATGATAAGGTAACCAAGTATTTGAACTGTAACCAAATTGGTCTTACCAGGTTCCTATAAAGAAGAATATTAGAATAGTTTGTTAATATTTATGATTATGGTTTATTTTGAAAAGAGTTCAAGTAAAAATTTAGATTCTCCTTATATATATACTTAAAAGAGGTTAGGCCTAGGATTTCTGGGGATTTCACTAGTATTTTTACCTGACCTACTATTTAAATTGGACTAGACTTAGCAAAACAGATGAGGAAAAGGGTTTGGGCATACTTATAGATAAGCTGAGTATGCAATGCAGGGCAGTGACTTCTAAAGCATGTATTAAAAGAGGCACTTATGCAAAAGTAGAAAGAATACTTCTGTCGCTATATAAATCCGAATTTTAAAAAGGGGCATTGCAAAATTAGATAAAGTTCTAGAGCCTGTTTGCTATAGAAAACAAGGCACTTGAGAGGTGATATGACTACTTTATACAAATATAGTCAAGGTCCATACACAGAGCTGGCAGAAGCTCTGTTTAGTCCAAGGAAATTTGTTTATGGGAAGAGGTCACACTTTACATTTAGAGTAAGTATATTTAATCTCAAGCAACATAAATGTTTCCTCAATGTAAAAGCTATCAAATTGTGGAACTCATTACCTAAGGAGGTAGTAAATGCCAATAGTTAAGATACATTTAAAAATGGTGCAGATACATTTCTGGCTTTTTTTGAATTTAGGGATATGATAGCTTGTGTGTGGCAGCTTCTTTATTGTAAATCAGGTAGGTTCTGTATAGGTTGAACTCCAAGGACTTCTGTCTACTTTAAACTTCATCTACTATATTACCTTCAGATATACAATGATCTTAATAAAAATAGGAAGAAATACCTGAAACATATATGTAATGATTAATCACTACACCATCAACCAAGAATTGTTAGTTCTAAACGTGAATTCATAGAATGGCCTGTCATTTTAGAACTCAACTAACAATGATAAGACTTACTAATCAAACTACTTGAGAGACATACATGACACTTGAGATACACCCAATGCATTTATAGACCTTTCTATAAGAACCATACTGTTTCATAGCAATAAACACTTTTCCTAAAATGTATATGGAATACCTAAAAATACTACTACATCACACTCAGTGAAACATATTTAGAATACTCGTATACATAAATTTACACACACATCTAAACAGTATGTGTGTATATATATATATATATATATACAGTATCCCACAAAAGTGAGTACACCCCTCAAATTTTTGTAAATATTTTATTATATCTTTTCATGTGACAACACTGAAGAAATTACACTTTGCTACAATGTAAAGTAGTGAGTGTACAGCCTGTATAACAGTGTAAATTTGCTGTCCCCTCAAAATAACTCAACACACAGCCATTAATGTTTAAACTGTTAGCAACAAAAGTGAGTACACCCCTAAGTGGAAATGTCCAAATTGGGCCCAAAGTGTCAATATTTTGCATGGCCACCATTATTTCCCAGCACTGCCTTAATCCTCTTGGGCATGGAGTTCACCAGAGCTTCACAGGTTGCCACTCGAGTCCTCTTCCACTCCTCCATGACGACATCACGGAGCTGGTGGATGTTAGAGACCTTGCGCTCCCCCACCTTCCATTTGAGGATGCCCCACAGATGCTCAATAGGGTTTAGGTCTGGAGACATGCTTGGCCAGTCCATCACCTTTATCCTCAGCTTCTTTAGCAAGGCCGTGGTCGTCTTGGAGGTGTGTTTTGGGTTGTTATCATGTTGGAATACTGCCCTGTGGCCCAGTCTCCGAGGGGAGGGGATCATGCTCTGCTTCAGTATGTCACAGTACATGTTGGCATTCATGGTTCCCTCAATGAACTGTAGCTCCCCAGTGCCTGCAGCACTCATGCAGGCCCAGACCATGACACTCCCACATCATGCTTGACTGTAGGCAAGACACACTTGTCTTTGTACTCTTCACCTGGTTGCCGCCACATACGCTTGACACCATCTGAACCAAATAAGTTTATCTTGGTCTTATCGGACCACAGGACATGGTTCCAGTAATCCATGTCCTTAGTCTGCTTGTCTTCAGCAAACTGTTTGCAGGCTTTCTTGTGCATCATCTTTAGAAGAGACTTCCTTCTGGGACGACAGCCATGCAGACCAATTTGATGCAGTGTGCAGCGTATGGTCTGAACACTGACAGGCTGACCCCCCACCCCTTCAACCTCTGCAGCAATGCTGGCAGCACTCCTACGTCTATTTACCAAAGACAACCTCTGGATATGACGCTGAGCATAGGCACTCAACTTCTTTGGTCGACTATGGCGAGGCCTGTTCTGAGTGGAACCTGCCCTGTCAAACTACTGTATGGTCTTGCCCACCGTGCTGCATCTCAGTTTCAGGCAATCTTCTTATAGCCTAGGCCATCTTTATGTAGAGCAACAACTTTTTTTCAGATCCTCAGAAAGTTCTTTGCCATGAGGTGCCATGTTGAACTTCCAGTGACCAGTGTGAGAGAGTGTGAGAGCGATAACACCAAATTTAACAAACCTGCTCCCCATTCACACCTGAGACCTTGTAACATTAACGAGTCACATGACACTGGGGAGGGAAAATGGCTAATTGGGCCCAATTTGGACATTTCCACTTAGGGGTGTACTCACTTTTGTTGCCAATGGTTTAGACATTAATAGCTGTGTGTTGAATTATTTTGAGGGGACAGCAAATTTACACTGTTATACAGGCTGTTCCCTTACTACTTTACATTGTAACAAAGTGTCATTTCTTCAGTGTTGTCACATAAAAAGATATAATAAAATATTTACAAAAATGTGAGGATGTACTCACTTTTGTGGGATACTGTATATATATATAATAAACACACACACACTACACTACATACCCATGATTGACTGACACTTTGCCAAAATAGATACATGCATATACCCAAAGAAATGTTTTGGGCCTGGATTTTTAGAACTTGTTCCGCAAATTTTATGAAACTCTTCCCTTTTGTGAGTAACATGTTAAAGCCATAGGGTCAATTTACTAATGTACGAGCGGACATGATACGATGTAGCGTATCATGTCCGCTGCAGATCGATAAATACATACGCTGTCGGCATTTATCATTGCACCAGCAGTTCTTGTGAACTGCTGGTGCAATACCTCCCCCCTGCAGATTCGCTAGCAGGGGGTGTCAATCAAACCGATTGTATCCGATCGGGTTAATTTCTATCCGCCACCTCAGGGCAGGCGGACAGATTATGGAGCAGTGGTCTTTAGACTGATGCTTCATAACTTCTGTTTCCGGCGAGCCTTTAGTCTCACCGGAAACACAGGGCATTACGCTACGTACGGAGCGTGATAAATTGACCCCTTAGTGTGAAATACAGTAAAATTAAGTGAGCTATCCAGAATAAAATATGAATTAATTAAATATTGTGGAGTTAATCTATCTTTATTCTTTTAACTCCCGTAGATTATAATAATATGTAGTACAGTAACTGGTGCCAGTGTGGCATGCAACCCATTACAAAGGCAGGCAGCACCAGAGAGAGAGGGGCAAGCTGCAATACAACACCTTATCTGTAGTTTAACTGAGGTAAGAAATGCTGACTGTGACTCCTTAATAAGTTAGCACATCCCAGTTTAGTTTTTACCTGTAGTTAATTTGCATCAAACTACTCTTTATTTTAAGGTACAAAGCAATAATGCCTCCTAGCATTTTACCAATGACCGTGCATATAATTCCACTTTTTCATAGCCAAAAGCAATGCCAAATAAAAAAGTATTCTTCCTTTATAACATATATTCTAGCAGATTTGAGAGATGTATTCTTTCAGTGTCAGACACCTGTTTTTATCAATATTCTTTACTACCAGAGAGGTACACATACAAGAGAAAACCGTAACATGCAAAAGAGACATACACATCTGTAGATATATGTACACACCACAAATAATCATACACATCAAACAGATATACTCCATTCCAGAATAAGAGAGGCTCAAATTCACAGAGAGATATGCAACTGCAGTAAAGCACATGCATTGCCAGAGAAATGTATACATCACAGGCACATGTACACATCAGAGAGAGAGACCTAAACCCAGAAAACATATTGTTCAACATCCAATGCATATTATTGGCAAAACCAGACACGCTTATATACAGTGTGTATAACAGTAGAGCTACACAAGAACTATCCAACTATATTCAAAAAAGCAGGCTCAATTATACAAGATAAACATGACTAATATTACAGAACCATGATATATAGTTACTGCTGGTGACTTGATAAAACAAACAGTTCTAAATGGCTTACACAAGATTAGATAGCTATGTATATTACCATAGAAACGTACACACTACATAAAAGACATGCATACTACACCAGATGTGTACAATATAAAGAATATTATAAAGAAGTTTTATTCTGTTGTGATTGCAAGGAAATGTACCCTGAACCAGAGAGGTATACATTAAATGTGCAAGTACATGTATCTATCTGATACAACCTACTAGATAAAATGAACAACTAAAAACAATAAAGAAAAACAGGCTCCCTATCAGATGTCTATTCGCATATCAATACTAACGAGACATGAACAGAATTAGTAATTATATATGTTGCAATTGACTTATTTTACTACGAACATGGAAAAGAGCTATGCCCCATCAGTATCAAAGGCATTGAATATGTGCTACCAGGGAGATATAAATACAAAATGAAAATCTACTCTTGTATATTTGTATATTCCATGTACATAGTACAAGAAAAGACGTAAAGCCTTTTCTAGTGCACTAAATATATGAGAGAGACCTACAAGCTGACAGAGAGACATACACACTGCTTGAGAAATCTAATCACTGTCGGAGAAGCAATTGCATTTTAATGACTATGCATTCATTATACTAAAGACATTACATCAATTAATTGAGTTAATATTTTCTAGCGATTACATATCATATTCACTCACAATGTACATGCAAATTCACCAGTTGTATGTGGAGAGAGTATAACCACATGCTCCTAATGTCAGAACACATGGCTGTGACATACATTGTGAATCCATCTTCCTTGAGCAATTTGCCCAATGCCCAATGCAACAGGCTCCTGAAGACCGATGTGAAGATTTGTGATGGGTAACCAAATTCCTCTGCAAGGTCCCTCTTTTGTTTTTAATTGGTATCTGCGAACAGGATATGACATCCTGCCCTTCAGATAAACCTTTGGTTTTAATAATAAAATGTACAAGCCAATAACCAGGTTCCCATCACAGATCTCTAGTCCCAGGAGAGTTTTGCTACCATTCTTTAGTACTGATAACCGTTATGTATCCATGCCTTTGGAATTTTACATTTTGCGCGATTCTTCATGCACTGCGCCTTTATGTAAAAATGTCTTCTTTGTTTTATTCTCATTGGCATTTGTCCAAATTATATCCTATCGTTTAGTCTGTTTGGGCATTTCCTTTATTTAAAAAAAAATACTTAACAATTAGATAATTCCGTGTGGGTAAAGCAATCGATTAGGTCTGCGCTGCCTTTCATCCATCAGGAAATTACAGCCTTAATTAAGCACAGAATAGGGGGTAAATGTATTTCCTTTCTTTGTAAAATGCTGCAGATCCCTTTTGGTTTTCGTGCTGTGTTAGTGCCAACCAATGTTGGCAAGGCGCCTTGCCAGTGTGGTGCTGATGTACAACAGCGCATCGCTGCTCTCGTCAGATACTTCCATGTTTCCTCCCTCTGCTTTTCCTTTGCTTGGAATCCCCTTATACTCTTACGTAGGAGCCCTATGTCCACTGCTCCCCTGATGCTTTCAGCCAGACACATCAAGGTGGCAGTAGCTGTTTGGAGGCACCTAAAACTCTCCTTATGCACAGAAACAAGTTTGCTGCTAGTGAAATTCCTGTATTTCTCTTTTTCTCTGTTATTCCTGCATTCGTTCTCTTCTTGGCTTCACCCTGAACAGCAGCTCGGTCCCCCCCCCCCCACTTCCTGCTCTGCAGCAGCTCACACTGTGCCAAAGCCTTATGGTCAGAGACATAGAACTTGCTCACAATGAATAATCAATACAGCTATTGATCTGAAGGAAATGTTTGTAAATTCCGAGGAGGGAATCATGAAGGAGCCGTGGAAGGAATAAGAGGCATATGTATCAGCACCATAGACTCCTGGGAATGCCGTTCTACCCATGAAAGCGATGTTCAGATTGTGCCTTTATGCATCTGGCAAGCGATGGGCACCGGAATGTAAGGGGCGCCTGTCCTCGCTTTCTCTTCAGCTGCTTCCACAGAGGAATCAGAAGGCACAGATCTGCCTGAGGCTCCCTGAGTGCCACTGCTTGGCAGAGAGCCAGCACAGCTTTGTTTTCATTATCTCACGCTACTCTGCAATTTGCATAAATGCATATGCTTATTTACTTCTAACGCCTCATCAGCACAATTCCAATGGGGAAAAAAAAAAAAAGAAAACGAGCAATGTGTTTGCATATTGCTCGTCAAGCGAAATTATTAAGAATGGTGAGAGGATTTGTCGAATAAAATCGCAGGAGAACGAGATCTCCAGACATCGATCAATGTGTATATAGGCTCTAAGACTGAAACTACTGCAAGCCAGGGAGAGAGAGAGCGAGAGAAAATAAGAGGAAGTACTGCAAGACAGAGCGAGAGAAAGGAGGGAGAACACGAGAGAGAACACAGGCAGGATTACATGATAGGAAGCAATTTTACTGTATATAAACCATAGTCTCACACAGTAAATCTCATTCTGGGTTATAACAGATTATTAGGAATACTATTCCTTCAGCTGAGTTGCATAGTGCACTTACTGCTGTCACAGAATTTTCTATTAAGTTCCTTTCTCCTAAATTCAGCTTGAATCAGCACTTACGTATCTTTATGGACAAACGGAGGCACAGGCGATTGCATGAACTATACCTCTGTGCTACTGCGCACGTCTATTGGCAACCACTGCATTTGCTACATTTTTATCTCTGTGTGGTAATAAAAACAATTGATCGCTTTGTATTCATCGTGTCAGTTGCTGTATCTCTAATTACAGAACTGTTTCAGGACACCTGTGCCTATGCAGATCTTGATTATTTTTTTCCCCTTTACACATTAACCTTGTAGCTAATGCTGGCTCCATTCCAATGCGTCAGAATTTCTGAGCAAAAACATTGCAGGCAAGCTTGGGTAGTTTTTGGTTTCTTTTTCTAAACTATTTTCATCCAATAGCAGAGTTGCTGTTTGAATGAGTAAAACTGCTTACATTATACATATGATAAAACAGGAAAATCTAGTTCAACCTACAATAATCCTAAGAGGTAAATGGTTTCTAAGACACTTTTGCAGGGGTTTCAGTGATCATCACTGAAGTAAAATATATGTGGGCAAAGAAAAGTACGGTAAATCATGCTAAACAATTATTTTAATACTGATGACTGCCTAAGGTATTTGAAATTACAAAGAGGGAGAAAAGGGAAGAAGGGGTTAAACTAGCACTCTTTCCTAACATAAGTTTAACGTAATAGACGTTAAAAATCATATAACTTTAATAGATATGCATTAAAACAATGAGAATATATCCTCTAAAGCAAATAAGTGAGGCGCCAACCAACCAAACACCGCTAAAATAACGTCATGCAATTACCCCCTGTTTCCTGGCCGATATCAGGAATCATCGGCTTCAGGTGCCAGGGGATGAGAGACGTGTGCAGCTAAAAATAATGCACAAATGCGTTTTCTGCCCTGTCTGGACCTTTATGAATGTGAATATGAACAAGCCAAAGCCCGGGTGCCACCCCCTTAAGTACTAAAACACTGTAACTTGGTTAACCAATCACAGGCCAGTCACAGACACCACCCATCACAGAGCCAATCAATGCTGATTTTTCTGTATAGCATTAGATAGATTCCTATTGGTTATAACGATTATTACCCTTATTTAATATTATTATTGAATGCTATTCATTATAGCTAAGATTCTAGGCATCATTCCCAAAGTCTGATGCACTTTTTCACCCATCATTGTGTTCTACTCGATAAGCATGGCCATAATTCTTTATATTATTAGGCCAGATTAGGGAATAATGCCTAGAATCTTAGCTATAATGAGAAGCACAATTTATAAGAGAGAATAGGTGCAAAAAATCGGACTTAAGACTATATCTGATACATATAGTTATGTTAACTAGTACTTAGTGTTGATCTGGTAAATTCACGGGCTATCAGTACCCACTACCTTAGCCGCCCACTTTAAGACATCCCTGTTTGGATTCATCCATCGCCAAATATTTGATACCGAATGCTCACCTATTCATAACCAATTATCAGGATAAGGTTTAATCTATGACAGTTATTTAATATTAGTAGACAATCATTGTTAACACTGGACTGGTGTGATTAAAACTCCTACTATTACAGGCTGAACTGATAGACTTTATAATCCGCATAATCATATTCCATAAGTGATTGGACATAAAAATTCTATGTCTCTTACTGTATGAGTAATGTATACACTCATATTAATTGCATACACGATGTCAGCTTGAATATGTATGGGGGCGGTGACCAGTCATAGTATAGAGCCACCTACTACATGATTTTAGCTATTCAATGGACCTATGGGCAATCCAGCTGCGATATAACCAATGACAGCAACCTCCCAGCTTTGAACAATACATTATACAAGTATGTAGGAATCAGAATTACTCTAAATATCGCGGATTAGCGAATAAAAGAAGAGATAAAAATGAGTTATGGAAGTAGTGTGATAGGAACATGAAAAGCCGCAGCACCGCTTGTAAGGATGATTATAAGACACCACGAATCACAGGTTAAATACGTTATGAACACAATTTAACCTATGAATATTACACAGAGATAATCAATATGAATAACTGTCACTACACAGAGATACCTATTAAATAGGGGTAATAATTGTTATAACCAATATGAATTTATCTGACCGTAACACACCTGACGCTGTACAGAAAAATCAGCATTGATTGGCTCTGTGATGGGTGGTGTCTGTGAGTGGCCTGTGATTGGTTAACCAAGTTACAGTGTTTTAGTACTTAAGGGGGTGGCACCCGGGCTTGAGCTTGTTGATATTCACATTGATAAAGGTCCAGACAGGGCTGAAACGCATTTGTGCATTATTTTTATCTACACACATGTCTCTCATCCCCTGGCACCTGAAGCTGACGATTCCTGATATCGGCCCGGAAACGGGGGTTATTGCATGACGTTATTTTAGCGGCGTTTGGTTGGTTGGCGCCTCACTTATTTACCTTAGAGGATATATCCTCATTGTTTTAATGCATATCTATTAAAGTTATATGATTTTTAACTTCTATTACTTTAAATTTACATTAGGAAAGAGTGCCAGTTTAACCCCTTCTTCCTTTTTTTCCCTCTTTCTAATTACTGTATATCATATTAGGGGCAGCACCGGGCAAATTCACAAACCCTTTTTCCTTATTACTAGGTCCTATTGCCAGTATCACTCTCTACCTTTATTCAACACTAATGTATTTGAAGCCAGATTATTTCACTCTGAGCTTGATTACGAGTGGTGCGCTAATTGTAGCGTGTGAGCAGTATGTTTTGTTCGGCTTTTTGCGTGCAATGGAAATAGCGTGTATTTTACAAGTTAAAAGCTAACATGTTCGCTTGAGCGCAATTAAATTTAATGTGTGTTGGGATAGCGTGATTTCAGAGCACTGGTTAACTGTTATGCGAGACAAAAAAGTTGCACAAAACACATAAAAAATACATTTAACAGTACAATTACACTTATAACAACTCTATCTGATAAAAACATTTCTTCTACAAGATACGACGAGTCCACGGATTTCATCCTTACTTGTGGGATATTATCCTCCTGCTAACAGGAAGTGGCAAAGAGCACCACAGCATAGCTGTATATATAGCTCCTCCCTTCCCTCCACCCCTAGTCATTCTCTTTGCCTGTGTTTCTACTAGGAAGAGGTAAAGTGAGGTGTTAGTTTTAGTTTCTTCAATCAAGAAGTTTTTTATTTTAAATGGTACCGGTGAGTACTATTTTCCTCAGAGGGATATAGAAGAAGATTTCTGCCCTGAGGTTAATGATCTTAGCAGATGTAACTAAGATCCACGTTGGTTACCACAGAACTTCTGATGGTAGTACAAGAGAGATCTTCAGTGTGGAGAACGGTTTCATGCTACATGCAGCATTGAGGTATGTTTAGTCCTTTACTTCTGAGGAGACTTGGTGTATCAGAACTGGCTGTTATTTTTTTCACTGCAAGGAAAGGGATAAGCAGTAAACCTGTTGAAACAGAGGATATTACTGAAAACCTGTATGTAATATTTATTACCATGATACTGGGCTTTATGCATATTGCAGCATATATTATGTTTTTATTATTGATAACAAACATTTCTATAGCTGTTTTTATGAGGTTTATGTTTGGGGACCACATGGCTTTTGGCTAAACCACTTCCCATGTGGTTGTACAGGCTGAGGTAAACGTCATCCATGATGGGCGGGGCCTATTTTCGCACGCTCAGAAGCGCAGTTACTCTGGCTGTGAAGGCAGCAGGCATTAGCTCTGGATGGGTCTACACTGATGTCCTGTTAACCAGATCGTTAGCAAGTCCTTTTGTAGTTCCCTGGGGGCAGGTAGGCGCCACAGCAGAGCTGTGGCGAGGTGCAGGGGTCGTTTTTTTAAATCAAATACATTTTTTGCTATAAAGAACGTTTAGAGGTTAATTTTGCCCTTTTTCCTCAGGGTGCAATAATTTTTGGCATTATTGTATATGTGTAGCTAATTAGATAGCGTTATTTAACGTTTTTTAGGCAGTTTAAAAAAATTGTAGGTTTTTTTATTCCTTAAAGGCGCAGTACACGTTTTTCTAAAAATGGTTTAATTCAATAAATAAAGTGTTTAACGACTACTGTATTTATTACTAGTCTGTTCAACATGTCTGACATTGAGGAAACTCATTGCTCTATGTGTTTGGAAGCCATTGTGGAACCCCCTTTTACATTGTGTACCTCTTGTACTGAAAGGACCTTACATTGTAAAAAGCATATTTTAGGTGAAGAAAGTGTGCCTAAGGATGATTCTCAGTCTGAAGAGAATCAGGATTTGCCATCCAATTCTCCCCAAGTGTCACAACCTTTAACGCCCACACAAGCGATGCCAAGTACCTCTAGTGCGTCTAATTCTTTTACTCTGCAGGAGATGGCTGCAGTTATGTCAACTACCCTTACAGAGGTATTATCTAAATTACCAGTGTTGCAGGGTAAACGCAGTAGGTCAGGTATTAATGTGAATACTGAATCCTCTGATGCTTTATTAGCTATGAGTTGGGGGTCAGGGAATTGCGTGTCTGAGGGAGAACTTTCAGACTCAGGAAATGTGTTATCTCAGACAGATTCGGACGTGATGTCCTTTAAATTTAAGCTTGAACACCTCCGCATGTTACTTTGGGAGGTTTTAGCCAATCTGGATGATTGTGATACTATTGTGATACCACCAGAGAAATTGTGTAAGATGGACAAATATCTAGAGGTGCCTACTTACACTGATGTTTTTCCAGTTCCTAAAAGAATTTTGGAAATTGTAAAAAAGGAATGGGATAGACCAGGTATACCGTTCTCTCCCCCTCCTAATTTTAAGAAAATGTTTCCCATATCAGACACCATTCGGGATTCTTGGCAAACGGTCCCTAAGGTGGAGGGAGCTATTTCTACCCTGGCTAAGCGTACAACTATACCTATTGAGGACAGTTGTGCTTTCAAAGACCCTATGGATAAAAAGTTAGAGGGTCTTCTAAAGAAATTATTTATTCATCAGGGTTTTCTTTTACAACCTACGGCTTGCATTAATCCAGTTACTACTGCAGCAGCTTTTTGGTTTGATGCTCTAGAAGGGTATCTGATGGTTGAGACTCCATTAGATGACATTTTGGATAGAATTAAGGCTCTCAAGCTAGCTTATTCTTTTATTACTAATGCTGCTTTTCAAATTGCTAAACTAGCGGCGAAAAATGCAGGATTTGCCATTTTAGCGCGTAGGGCATTATGGCTCAAATCTTGGTCTGCTGATGTGTCATCAAAATCTAAGCTTTTAGCTATTCCTTTTAAAGGTAAGACCCTATTCGGGCCTGAATTAAAGGAAATCATTTCTGACATTACTGTAGGTAAAGGCCATGCCCTACCTCAGGATAAGTCTTTTAAGATGAGGGGTAAACAAAATAATTTTCATTCTTTTCGAAACTTTAAAGGAGGAACCTCTGCTTCCTCTTCCTCCACAAAGCAGGAAGGGAACTTTGCTCAATCCAAGTCAGTCTGGAGACCCAAACAGGCTTGGAATAAAGGTAAACAATCCAAGAAGCCAGCTGCTGCTACAAAGACAGCATGAAGGGGCGGCCCCCTTTCCGGGACCGGATCTAGTAGGGAGCAAACTTTCTTTCTTTGCCCAGGCTTGGGTAAGAGACGTTCAGGACCCTTGGGGACTGGAAATCATGACCCACGGGTATCAACTGGAATTCAAGGATTTTCTCAGAAGAGGGAGATTTCATCTTTCACGATTGTCTGTAGACCAGATAAAAAGAGAGGCGTTCTTACGCTGTGTAAAAGACCTCTCTACCATGGGAGTAATTTGTCCCGTTCCAAAACTGGAACAGGGGCAGGGATTTTACTCAAATCTTTCCGTGGTTCCCAAAAAAGAGGGAAATTTCAGACCCATTTTAGATCTCAAGTGTCTAAACAAGTTTCTCAGAGTTCCATCATTCAAGATGGAGACTATACGAACAATCTTACCAATGATCCAGGAGGGTCAATATATGACTACCGTGGACTTGAAGGATGCATACCTTCATATCCCTATTCACAAGGATCATCATCAGTTCCTAAGGTTTGCCTTCCTGGACAAACATTATCAGTTCGTGGCTCTTCCTTTCGGGTTGGCCACAGCACCCAGAATCTTCACAAAGGTTCTAGGGTCTCTTCTAGCGGTTCTCAGACCGCGAGGCATAGCAGTGGCGCCTTATCTGAATGATATTCTGATTCAGGCGTCAACTTATCATTTGACAAAATCTCACACGGACATAGGCCTCTATGTATGAAGCCGTCTACTATCCTGCATTCGCCGGCCCAATACGCTTGCCTAAACTACACTGTTTTACCCCCTAAACCGCCGCTCCCCGAGCGCCCCACAACTAAATAAAGTTATTACCCCCTAAACCGCCGCTCCTGGACCCCGCCGCAACTATAATAAATGTATTAACCCCTAAACCACCGCTCCCGGACCCCGCCGCCACCTACATCATACCTATTAACCCCTATCCTGCCCCCCACTACACCGCCGCCACCTATATTCAAGTTATTAACCCCTATCCAGTGGATCCCGGACCCCGCCGCAACTAAATAAATTGTTTAACCCCTAAACCGCCGCACCCGGAGCCCACCGCCACCTATATTAAAGTTATTAACCCCTATCCTGCCCCCCACTACACCGCCGCAACCTACATTAAACTCATTAACCCCTAAACAGCCGCTCCTGGACCCCGCCGCAACGAAATTAAATGTTTAACCCCTAAACCGCCTCTCCCGGACCCCGCCGCCACCTATATTAAACTTATTAACCCCTAAACCTAAGTCTAACACTAACACCCCCCTAAGTTTAATATTATTTTAATAAATCTAAATAAAACTTACTATTATTAACTAAATTATTCCTATTTAAAACGAAATACTTACCTCTAAAATAAACCCTAAGATAGCTACAATATAACTAATACAGGGAGTGCAGAATTATTAGGCAAGTTGTATTTTTGAGGATTAATTTTATTATTGAACAACAACCATGTTCTCAATGAACCCAAAAAACTCATTAATATCAAAGCTGAATAGTTTTGGAAGTAGTTTTTAGTTTGTTTTTAGTTATAGCTATTTTAGGGGGATATCTGTGTGTGCAGGTGACTATTACTGTGCATAATTATTAGGCAACTTAACAAAAAACAAATATATACCCATTTCAATTATTTATTTTTACCAGTGAAACCAATATAACATCTCAACATTCACAAATATACATTTCTGACATTCAAAAACAAAACAAAAACAAATCAGTGACCAATATAGCCACCTTTCTTTGCAAGGACACTCAAAAGCCTGCCATCCATGGATTCTGTCAGTGTTTTGATCTGTTCACCATCAACATTGCGTGCAGCAGCAACCACAGCCTCCCAGACACTGTTCAGAGAGGTGTACTGTTTTCCCTCCTTGTAAATCTCACATTTGATGATGGACCACAGGTTCTCAATGGGGTTCAGATCAGGTGAACAAGGAGGCCATGTCATTAGATTTTCTTCTTTTATACCCTTTCTTGCCAGCCACGCTGTGGAGTACTTGGACGCGTGTGATGGAGCATTGTCCTGCATGAAAATCATGTTTTTCTTGAAGGATGCAGACTTCTTCCTGTACCACTGCTTGAAGAAGGTGTCTTCCAGAAACTGGCAGTAGGACTAGGAGTTGAGCTTGACTCCATCCTCAACCCGAAAAGGCCCCACAAGCTCATCTTTGATGATACCAGCCCAAACCAGTACTCCACCTCCACCTTGCTGGCGTCTGAGTCGGACTGGAGCTCTCTGCCCTTTACCAATCCAGCCACGGGCCCATCCATCTGGCCCATCAAGACTCACTCTCATTTCATCAGTCCATAAAACCTTAGAAAAATCAGTCTTGAGATATTTCTTGGCCCAGTCTTGACGTTTCAGCTTGTGTGTCTTGTTCAGTGGTGGTCGTCTTTCAGCCTTTCTTACCTTGGCCATGTCTCTGAGTATTGCACACCTTGTGCTTTTGGGCACTCCAGTGATGTTGCAGCTCTGAAATATGTCCAAACTGGTGGCAAGTGGCATCTTGGCAGCTGCACGCTTGACTTTTCTCAGTTCATGGGCAGTTATTTTGCGCCTTGGTTTTTCCACACGCTTCTTGCGACCCTGTTGACTATTTTGAATGAAACGCTTGATTGTTCGATGATCACGCTTCAGAAGCTTTGCAATTTTAAGAGTGCTGCATCCCTCTGCAAGATATCTCACTATTTTTGACTTTTCTGAGCCTGTCAAGTCCTTCTTTTGACCCATTTTGCCAAAGGAAAGGAAGTTGCCTAATAATTATGCACACCTGATATAGGGTGTTGATGTCATTAGACCACACCCCTTCTCATTACAGAGATGCACATCACCTAATATGCTTAATTGGTAGTAGGCTTTCGAGCCTATACAGCTTGGAGTAAGACAACATGCATAAAGAGGATGATGTGGTCAAAATACTCATTTGCCTAATAATTCTGCACACAGTGTAATTATATTGTAGCTATTTTAGGATTTATTTTTATTTTACAGGCAACTTTGTATTTATTTTAACTAGGTACAATAGTTATTAAATAGTTAATAACTATTTAATAACTACCTAGCTAAAATAAGTACAAAAATTACCTGTAAAATAAATCCTAACCTAAGTTACAATTAAACCTAACACTACACTATCATTAAATAAATTAAATAAATTACCTACAATTACCTAAAATTACATTAAATAAACTAAACTATAGTACAAAAAAACAAACACTAAATTACAGAAAATAAAAAAAAATTACAAGAAGTTTAAACTAATTACACCTAATCTGAGCCCCCTAATAAAATAATAAAGCCCACAAAATAAAAAAAATGCCTTACCCTATTCTAAATTACCAAGTAACCAGCTCTTTTACCAGCCCTTAAAAGGGCTTTTTGCGGGGCATTGCCTCAAAGTAATCAGCTCTTTTACCTGTAAAAAAAAAATATAACCCCTCCAACATTAAAACCCACCACCCACATACCCCTACTTCATCCAGGCGGAGTCTTCAATCTTCATCCATCCGGAGCGGAGCCATCTTCAAAGGAGCCGACACGGAGCCATCCTCTTCAACCGACGACTGAACGACGAATGAAGGTTCCTTTAAGGGACGTCATCCAAGATGGCGTCCCTCGAATTCCGATTGGTTGATAGGATTCTATCAGCCAATCGGAATTAAGGTAGGAAAAATCTGATTGGCTGATTGAATCAGCCAATCAGATTGAAGTTCAATCCGATTGGCTGATAGAATCAGATTTTTCCTACCTTAATTCCGATTGGCTGATAGAATCCTATCAGCCAATCGGAATTCGAGGGACGCCATCTTGGATGACGTCCCTTAAAGGAATCTTCATTCGTCGTTCAGTCGTCGGTTGAAGAGGATGGCTCCGTGTCGGCTCCTTTGAAGATGGCTCCGCTCCGGATGGATGAAGATTGAAGACTCCGCCTGGATGAAGACTTCTGCTGGATGGAGGACCTCCTCTGCTCACCTTGGATGAAGATTTTGGCCCGGTTGGGTGAAGACGGCTCCAGGTAGGGTGATCTTCAGGGGGTTAGCGTTAGGTTTTTTTAAGGGGTGTTTGGGTGGGTCAGAGTAGGGGTATGTGGGTGGTGGGTTTTAATGTTGGGGGGGTTGTATTTTTTTTTACAGGTAAAAGAGCTAATTACTTTGGGGCAATGCCCCGCAAAAAGCCCTTTTAAGGGCTGGTAAAAGAGCTGGTTACTTGGTAATTTAGAATAGGGTAGGGCATTTTTTTATTTTGGGGGCTTTATTATTTTATTAGGGGGCTTAGATTAGGTGTAATTAGTTTAAACTTCTTGTAATTCTTTTTTATTTTCTGTAATTTAGTGTTTTGGTTTTTTTACTATAGTTTAGTTTATTTAATTTAATTTTAGGTAATTGTAGGTAATTTATTTAATGATAGTGTAGTGTTAGGTTTAATTGTTACTTAGGTTAGGATTTGTTTTACAGGTAATTTTGTACTTATTTTAGCTAGGTAGTTATTAAATAGTTATTAACTATTTAATAACTATTGTACCTAGTTAAAATAAATACAAAGTTGCCTGTAAAATAAAAATAAATCCTAAAATAGCTACAATATAATTATTAGTTATATTGTAGCTATCTTAGGGTTTATTTTACAGGTAAGTATTTAGTTTTAAATAGGAATAATTTAGTTAATACGAGTAATATTATTTATGTTTATTAAAATAATATTTAAGTTAGGGGGGTAGGGTTAGTGTTAGACTTAGGTTTATGGGTTAATATCTTTAATATAGGTGGCGGCGGTATAGGGGGGGCAGGATAGGGGTTAATAACTTTAAAATAGGTGGCGGCGGGGTCCGGGAGCGGCGGTTTAGGGGTTAAACAAATTATTTAGTTGTGGTGGGGTCTGGGATCCGCAGGATAGGGGTTAATAAGTTTATGTAGGTGGCGGCGGTATAGGGGGCAGCAGATTAGGGGTTAATATGTATAATGTAGGTGGCGTCGGCGTCAGGGAGTGGCGGTTTAGGGGTTAACATGTTTAATATAGTTGCGGCGGGGTCCGGGAGCGGCGCTTTAGGGGGTAATAAATTTATTTAGTTGCGGCGGTGTAGGGGGGGCAGATTAGGGGTGTTTAGACTCGGGGTACATGTTAGGGTGTTAGGTGCAGACATCTCCCATAGGAATCAATGGGATATCAGGCAGCAGCGAACATGAACTTTCGCTATGGTCAGACTCCCATTGATTCCTATGGGATCCACCGCCTCCAGGGCTGCGGATTGAAATCCAGGTACGCTGGGCCGGAATAGTGCCGAGCGTATCTAATAGTAGTTTGATAACTACCAAAAGTAGTCAGATTGTGCCGAACTTGCGTTTGGAACATCTGTAGTGACGTAACCATCGATCTGTGTCGGACTGAGTCCAGCGGATCATAGGTTACGTCACTATATTCTACTTTTGCCGGGCAGTAGGGGTTGATAACTATGGCGAATAAGCCTCGCCACAAATGCGCTGCGGAATTCCAGCATATTTGCGGTTGACGGCTTGATAGTAGTATTGATAGTAGTATTGTCTTTCCTGAGAACTCACGGTTGGAAGGTGAACATAGAAAAGAGTTCACTAGTTCCACAGACAAGGGTTCCCTTCTTGGGGACTCTGATAGACTCGGTAGACATGAAAATATTTCTGACGGAGGTCAGAAAAACAAAGATTCTAAATAGTTGCCGAGCACTTCGGTCCATTCCTCGGCCATCAGTGGCTCAGTGTATCGAGGTCATTGGATTAATGGTAGTGGCAATGGACGTCATTCCGTTTGCCCGCTTTCATCTCAGACCACTGCAGCTGTGCATGCTCGGACAGTGGAATGGGGACTATGCGAATTTATCTCCTCAGATAAATCTGGATAAAGAGACCAGAGACTCTCTTCTTTGGTGGTTGTCGCCGGATCATCTGTCCCAGGGGACATGTTTCCGCAGACCCTCGTGGGTGATAGTGACAACGGACGCCAGACTTCTGGGCTGGGGTGCAGTCTGGAATTCCCTGAAGACTCAGGGTGTTTGGACTCAGGTTGAGTCTCTTCTTCCAATCAATATTCTGGAACTGAGAGCAATATTCAATGCGCTTCAGGCTGGCCTCAGTTGGCTTCGGCCAAATTCATCAGATTCCAGTCGGACAACATCACGACTGTGGCATATATCAATCATCCGGGGGGAACAAGGAGTTCCTTAGCGATGATAGAAGTATCCAAGATAATCCGATGGGTGGAGGCCCACTCTTGTTATCTATCGGCAATTTACATCCCAGGAGTAGAAAACTGGGAAGCAGATTTTCTAAGTCGTCAGACTTTTCATCCGGGGGAGTGGGAACTCCATCCGGAGGTGTTTGCCTTATTGATTCGCCAATGGGGCAGACCAGAACTGGATCTGATGGCATCTCGTCAGAATGCCAAACTTCCACGTTACGGATCCAGATCAAGGGATCCCCAGGCTGAACTGATAGATGCTCTCGCAGTGTATGGTCTGTAGGGTAATCACCTTAAGGATAGTAAAGAAGATCACAGCTGCAGACTAAATAATGCTTAGAAATGTATCAGCTAGTTGAACAGGCTATTTATTTGCATAGACTGTTTGGGTATAGGTGAAAATGATTACTCTCATTTAGAAGGCAAAATATGTAAAGGTATTCCCCCAGAAGTTATTTCAACTTAGGAGAGACAAAACAGTAATAAGAGTTTCTCTTCAGCAGAGTAACAGGTAATCCCAGAGACAGCTGAACAAAGGAGTGGGCAAGATCCATGCAAGAGTGTTCCAGGGACTGGCAATATCCGTCATATAGTAACTCAGAGGATGAGAGGATAGTAACTCTTCCGTTGAGGTAAGTTAGTAGATGTTGCAGTTGGAGACTTTCGATACCTTCCTCTTACCTCCGTATCCAGAGCAGGGAGCTGTCAGATGGAATGCGCAGCTGAACGCTGTGACCGCTACAGAGCGGAGCTGAGCACTGACAAGTGGGAGGAACGGAGTTCTTGAGTGACAGCGGCCCACGCTGTTAGTATGACACAGGATCCGTGCTGAAACGGCCAGTCCGGTAGTAG
Organism: Bombina bombina; assembly: GCF_027579735.1. Taxonomy (NCBI): domain Eukaryota; kingdom Metazoa; phylum Chordata; class Amphibia; order Anura; family Bombinatoridae; genus Bombina; species Bombina bombina. The sequence goes on along the minus strand of NC_069499.1, from coordinate 841,510,856 downwards.
CGTATAAGCTAGGAAAGTTCATGAGACACTTGTGGCTTAGTGAACTGAGAGCGCAAAGTCTCTGGTAGCAGTAACTTGTAAACTGTGGTAGAAGGTGATATGGTGAAATCCGGAGGAGGGCTGTATATCAAACAGGAGATCGTATATAAACAGTTCCTGAGAGAGAATGTTATAACATGTTGTTTTGGAAAAGACTTGTTCTTTAAGTACTCCACTGAAAGGAAAAGCAGGTAGAAAACAGCATAAAAGAACAAAAGGAAATTGTAATCCAATATAAGGCTTAAGGAAAACACAGTAGCGTAGGTCTGCAGGAATGCAGAGAGCTGCTGCAAGTGTAATTACTAAGCACCTGTTTGCAGTCATGTGACGACTTAAAAGCAGGTAGGAAGTGCAGGTAATGTGGAGAGCTGGAAAAGGTGGCCTGGAATCCTTACATATGCCCCCATCAAGGAAGCCGATCCTCGGCTTGATGTTTCGGACGTTGAGGGTAGCGCCTGTGGAACCGGGATAATAGGCGAGGAGCATCTATGTGGGTATAAGGTTCCCAGGTGTCATCATCAGGAGAGAACCCCTTCCAGCGAACGAGATATTGTAATTGTCCATTATAGATTCTGGAATCAAGAAGGTCTTGGACCTCGAAGGAATCTGACTCCAACGGCGAGGCAGCAGGAGGCAGGATACTAGACGTAGGGGTTGAGTCAGTGGCCGGTTTCAACAAGGACACATGGAAGGTCGGGTGGATAGGTATAGTGGAAGGAAGGTCCAGAGTGACTGCATTTTGGTTGACAACACGGGTAACAAGGAATGGACCAATGAACAAACCGTAGAGTTTCTTACAAGGAACTGGTATTTTAATGTTTTTCGTGGAGAGCCAAACCCTATCCCCAACTGCATAAGTAGGGGCAGGTCTTCTACGTAAATCATAGTACTTCTTTTGAGAAGCTTGGGCGTTTAGAATATTCTGTCTTAGGAAATGGAAGTTCTCCGCAATGGTGTGTAAGAGGTCGTCAACATGTGGGGAGTTAGCTGGTTGACTATCCAGTATCCTGAAGTTAGGGTGGAAAGCATAATTTGCAAAGAAAGGTGATAGATTAGTGGAACTGTTGTTGGAATTATTGTAAGCAAACTCAGCCATGTATAAATAGTGTGCCCAATTGGTTTGGTGATAGGAGCAGTAACAGCGCAGATACTGCTCAAGCCATTGGTTTAGCTTCTCAGTTTGCCCGTTAGTTTGTGGGTGGAAGGCTGTACTCAGACGATGGTCAATTTGTAAGTGTTGAGCAAGATGTTTCCAAAACTTAGAGGTGAATTGAGTACCCCTGTCAGTTGTTATGATAGTTGGAAGACCATGGTATCTGACAACAGAATTCAGAAAGAGTTGAGCTGTTTAACTGGAAGTAGGTAGTTTGTGAAATGGAATGAATATCGCCATTTTATTCAGGATGTCCGTGACGACAAGAATGGTGTTAAAACCAGTGCTTAAGGGTAGTTCCACTAAGAAGTCCATGCCAATATGAAGCCATGGTCTGTTGGGTATTTCGATGGGTAAGAGGTGACCGTAAGGTTTGTTCCTATCTTTTTTAGAAGTAATACAGTCCCGTATATAAGCTTTAACTGTGGAAATCATGTCTGGCCACCAATAACATCTGTCAAGGAGTGTTTTGTTTTTGTTTATGCCTGGATGACCCAAAAGTGGAGGATTATGATGTTGTCGGATAACATCATTTCTAAGGTCTTTTGGTACGTATAGTTTCTCTCCATGGAAGTACATGTTATTTCGGAAGGTAACTTGGTTATAAGGTATTTCAGTATCGGAGAGTAAAGAATGTTGTACTTGTGACTCAAAAGTAGGTAAAACTCCTAAGAATCTCTCAGCTGGGATAATCGAAGTAGGTTCTTGAGTATGTATTGGTCTTGGATCTCTTCTGGAGAGCGCATCAGCTTTACCATTCCTAGCACCCGGTCTGTAAATGATTTGGAAATTAAATCTGCTGAAGTATAAGCTCCAACAGACTTGTCTACCTGAGAGTGTTTTGTTCTTTTGCAAAAATTCAAGATTGCGATGATCAGTATAAATCAGAATGGGAAGAGATGTGCCCTCTAACAAATGTTTCCAGTTCTCAAAAGCTCTTTTAATAGTGAGTAACTCTTTCTCTCCGATGGAGTAGTTCATCTCTGCTGGGGAGAGTAATTTTGAGTAAAATGCCACAGGATGAAGTGGTTCTTTGAGACCTTTCAGTTGTGATAAAACTGCACCAATAGCGTAGTCTGAGGAATCCACTTTGAGAGTGAACTGCAGAGATGGGTTTGGAAACTGTAAAATTGGAGCTGAGGTAAAGGAATCTTTAAGTGATTGGAATGCTTTTGTGGCAGCATGGTTCCAATGGAAAGGAACAGAAACACTAGTAAGTGAGGTCAGAGGTTTAACTTTATGTGAGAAGTTCCTAATAAACTTTCTGTAGTAATTGCTAAAACCAAGGAAACGTTGTAAATCCTTCCTGTTTGAGGGTTGTGGCCAGGTTTTGACGGAGTCGACTTTATTCTCTTGCATTTGTATGCCCTTTGGACCAATGGTATAACCGAGAAATTCAATCTCTGTGGTATGGAAGACACATTTCTCCAATTTAGCATAAAGTCGATGTACCTGGAGCCGGGAGAGAATCCAGCTTACATGTTTTACGTGTTCATCTATGTTGTTGGAGTAGATAAGAATGTCGACCAGGTATACTATTACACATACATCAAGTAAATCGTGGAAGATGTCATTCACAAAGTACTGGAATGTTGCAGGCGCGTTGGTGAGACCGAATGGCATGACCAGATATTCAAAAAGGCCGTACCGAGTACGGAATGCGGTCAGCCACTCGTCGCCTTCCCTTATCCTAACGAGGTTGTAGGCCCCTCTTAAGTAAAGTTTAGTAAATACCTTAGCATGTTGTAGCCTCTCAATTAATTCCGGGATGAGTGGCAACGGATAGCGGTTCCTGATGGTGATTTTGTTTAGTTCCCTAAAGTCGATAATAGGCCGTAAAGAGTTATCCTTATTTCTAACGAAGAAGAAACCAGAAGCCCTCTGCCCTTTACCAATCCAGCCACAGGCCCATCCATCTGGCCCATCAAGACTCACTCTCATTTCATCAGTCCATAAAACCTTAGAAAAATCAGTCTTGAGATATTTCTTGGCCCAGTCTTGACGTTTCAGCTTGTGTGTCTTGTTCAGTGGTGGTCGTCTTATAGCCTTTATTACCTTGGCCATGTCTCTGAGTATTGCACACCTTGTGCTTTTGGGCACTCCAGTGATGTTGCAGCTCTGAAATATGGCCAAACTGGTGGCAAGTGGCATCTTGGCAGCTGCACGCTTGACTTTTCTCAGTTCATGGGCAGTTATTTTGCGCCTTGGTTTTTCCACACGCTTCTTGCGACCCTGTTGACTATTTTGAATGAAACGCTTGATTGTTCGATGATCACGCTTCAGAAGCTTTGCAATTTTAAGAGTGCTGCATCCCTCTGCAAGATATCTCACTATTTTTGACTTTTCTGAGCCTGTCAAGTCCTTCTTTTGACCCATTTTGCCAAAGGAAGGGAAGTTGCCTAATAATTATGCACACCTGATATAGGGTGTTGATGTCATTAGACCACACCCCTTCTCATTACAGAGATGCACATCACCTAATATGCTTAATTGGTAGTAGGCTTTCAAGCCTATACAGCTTGGAGTAAGACAACATGCATAAAGAGGATGATGTGGTCAAAATACTCATTTGCCTAATAATTCTGCACTCCCTGTATAAAGTAAATGCCTTAATAGTACAATCTAAGAGGCCTCATTCAGACAGGCCATAGAGCCTTTGTCATTATGTAAATTTAATCACATTTGCCAGATGTAATGTTTCTTTAGTTTTAATAAACAGAATAGACTGGTTTCCATCCCCTTGATTAGTTAAAGGGATACTAAACCCAAATTTTTATTTATTTATTGTTTTTATGATTCAGGTAGAGCATGAAATTTTAAGCAACTTTCGAATTTACTCCTATTAACTATTTTTCTTCGTTCTCTTGGTATCTTTTTTTGAAAAGGCATCAATGAAAGCTTAGAAATCGTCCATTTTTGGTTCCGCACCCTGGATACCGCTTGCTGATTGGTGGATACATTTAAGCCACCAATAAGCAAGCGTAACCCAGGTTCTGAACCAAAAATGGGTCGGCTTCTAAGCTTTACATTCCTGCTTTTTAAATAAAGAAAGCAAGAGAATGAAGAAAAATTGATAATAGGAGTAAATTAAAAAGTTGATTAAAATTGCATGCTCTATCCCAATCAGGAAAGAACAAATTTGGGTTTAGTGTCCCTTTAAGACTTGGGTATTCTCTGCAATCTCACTGATTTGTGTGTTTTGCTATTCTGTTCACTTACCAAACATTCGGCTAGATTTAGAGTTCTGCGGCCAAAGGGGTGCGTTAGCTACGTGTGCTTTTTTCTGGCCGCATCTTTTAAATACCGCTGGTATTGAGAGTTCACAGAATGGCTGCGTTAGGCTCCAAAAATGGAGCGTAGAGCATATTTACCGCAACTTCAACTCTCGATACCAGCGGTCAGCTTCAAAAACGTGCTTGTGCACGATTCCCCCATAGAAAACAATGGGGCTGTTTGAGCTGAAAAAAAACCTAACACCTGCAAAAAAGCCGCGTTCAGCTCCTAACGCAGCCCCATTGTTTGCTATGGGGAAACACTTCCTACGTCTGCACCTAACACTCTAACATGTACCCCGAGTTTAAACACCCCTAACCTTACACTTATTAACCCCTATTCTGCCGCCCCCGCTATCGCTGACCCCTGCATATTATTTTTAACCCCTAATCTGCCGCTCCGTACACCCCCACCACCTACATTATCCCTATGTACCCCTAATCTGCTGCCCTAACATCGCTGACCCCTATATTATATTTATTAACCCCTAATCTGCCGCCCCCAACGTCGCCTCCACCTAACTACACTTATTAACCCCTAATCTACCGACCGGACCTGAGCGCTACTATAATAAATGTATTAACCCCTAATCCGCCTCACTCCCGCCTCAATAACCCTATAATAAATAGTATTAACCCCTAATCTGCCCTCCCTAACATTGCCGACACCTAACTTCAAGTATTAACCCCTAATCTGCCGACAGGAGCTCACTGCTACTCTAATAAATTTATTAACCCCTAAAGCTAAGTCTAACTTTAACCCTAACACCCCCCTAAATTAAATATAATTTAAATCTAACGAAATAAATTAACTCTTATTAAATAAATTATTCCTATTTAAAGCTAAATACTTACCTGTAAAATAAACCCTAATATAGCTACAATATAAATTATAATTATATTATAGCTATTTTAGGATTTATATTTATTTTACAGGTAACTTTGTATTTATTTTAACCAGGTACAATAGCTATTAAATAGTTAATAACTATTTAATAGCTAAAATAGTTAAAATAATTACAAAATTACCTGTAAAATAAATCCTAACCTAAGTTACAATTAAACCTAGCACTACACTATCAATAAATTAATTAAATAAAATACATACAATTATCTACAATTAAACCTAACACTACACTATCAATAAATAAATTAAATACAATTCCTACAAATAAATACAATTAAATAAACTAACTAAAGTACAAAAAATAAAAAAGAACTAAGTTACAAAAAATAAAAAAATATTTACAAACATTAGAAAAAAATTACAACAATTTTAAACTAATTACACCTACTCTAAGCCCCTTAATAAAATAACAAAGACCCCTAAAATAAAAAAATGCCCTACCCTATTCTAAATTACAAAAGTTCAAAGCTCTTTTACCTTACCAGCCATGAACAGGGCCCTTTGCGGGGCATGCCCCAAAGAATTCAGCTCTTTTGCCTGTAAAAAAAAACATGCAATACCCCCCTCCAACATTACAACCCACCACCCACATACCCCTAATCTAACCCAAACCCCCCTTAAATAAACCTAACACTAAGCCCCTGAAGATCTTCCTACCTTGTCTTCACCATGCCAGGTTCACCGATTGATCCAGAAGAGCCTCCGATATCTTGATCCAAGCCCAAGCGGGGGGGCTGAAGAGTGACATCCATCCTCCGGCTGAAGTCTTGATCCAAGTGGGCAGAAGAGGACATCTGGACCGGCAAACATCTTCATCCAAGCCGTATCTTCTATGTTCTTCAATCCGATGACGACCGGCTGATCTTCAAGACCTCCATCGCGGATCCATCCTTCTTCTCCGACGACTTCCCGACGAATGACGGTTGCTTTAAGGGACGTCATCCAAGATGGCGTCCCTCGAATTCCGATTGGCTGATAGGATTCTATCAGCCAATCGGAATTAAGGTAGGAAAATTCTGATTGGCTGATGGAATTATGTGCTCTATTGAACTTGATTCTGATTGGCTGATTCCATCAGCCAATCAGAATTTTCCTACCTTAATTCCGATTGGCTGATAGAATCCTATCAGCCAATCGGAATTCGAGGGACGCCATCTTGGATGACGTCCCTTAAAGGAACCATCATTCGTCGGGAAGTCGTCGGAGAAGAAGGATGGATCCGCGATGGAGGTCTTGAAGATCAGCCGGTCGTCATCGGATTGAAGAACATAGAAGATGCGGCTTGGATGAAGATGTTTGCCGGTCCAGATGTCCTCTTCTGCCCGCTTGGATCAAGACTTCAGCCGGAGGATGGACGTCACTCTTCAGCCCCCCGCTTGGGCTTGGATCAAGACATCGGAGACTCTTCTGGATCGATCGGTGAACCTAGCATGGTGAAGACAAGGTAGGAAGATCTTCAGGGGCTTAGTGTTAGGTTTATTTAAGGGGGGTTTGGGTTAGATTAGGGGTATGTGGGTGGTGGGTTGTAATGTTGGGGGGGGGTATTGCATGTTTTTTTTTACAGGCAAAAGAGCTGAATTCTTTGGGGCATGCCCCGCAAAGGGCCCTGTTCATGGCTGGTAAGGTAAAAGAGCTTTGAACTTTTGTAATTTAGAATAGGGTAGGGCATTTTTTTATTTTGGGGGTCTTTGTTATTTTATTTGGGGGCTTAGAGTAGGTGTAATTAGTTTAAAATTGTTGTAATTTTTTTCTAATGTTATTTTTTGTAACTTAGTTCTTTTTTATTTTTTGTACTTTAGTTAGTTTATTTAATTGTATTTAGTTGTAGGAATTGTATTTAATTTATTTATTGATAGTGTAGTGTTAGGTTTAATTGTAGATAATTGTAGGTATTTTATTTAATTTATTTATTGATAGTGTAGTGTTAGGTTTAATTGTAACTTAGGTTAGGATTTATTTTACAGGTAATTTTGTAATTATTTTAACTATTTTAGCTATTAAATAGTTCTTAACTATTTAATAGCTATTGTACCTGGTTAAAATAAATACAAAGTTGCCTGTAAAATAAATATAAATCCTAAAATAGCTATAATATAATTATAATTTATCTTGTTAAGTGTGTTCAGTCCACGGGTCATCCATTACTTATGGGAATATATTCTCTCCCCAACAGGAAATTGCAAGAGGATCACCCAATCAGAGCTGCTACATAGCTCCTCCCCTCACATGTCATATTCAGTCATTCTCTTGCAACTGAAAAGATAGGACGTTGTGAGAGGTTCTGTGGTGTTTTTATACTTCAATCAAAAGTTTGTTATTTTAAAATGACACCGGAGTGTGTTGTTTATTCTCAGGCAGTATTTGGAAGAAGAATCTGCCTGCGTTTTCTATGATCTTAGCGGCAGTAACTAAGATCCACATATTCTGAGGAGTGAGGTAACTTTCAGAAGGGAATGGCGTGCGGGGAACCCTGCAAACAAGGTATGTGCAGTAAATTATTTTTCTATGGAATGGAATTGACTAAGAAAATACTGCTGATACCGATGTAATGTAAGTAAAAGCCTTTAATACAGTGAGAGCGACTGTTAACAGGCTGATTTAAATATATACAGTAAAGTAATTTTCTAAGGAATGGAATTTGACTGAGAAAATGCTATTAATACTGAAGTGATGTTATAAGCCTTAAATGCAGTAGGAAGACTGGTATCAGGCTTATCAATAGAGATACAAGCTCATTAAAAAAGGGATGTTTAAAATGATTTTACTGGCATGTTTATTCGTTTTGTGAGGTACATTGGTGATAAAACTTGTTGGGGCATAACATTTTTCCACATGGCTGACAATATTTACTGCATAGAAACAGTTAACTGACACTCCCAATATTGTAATATTGAGTAGGAGGGGCCTATTTTAGCTCTCTTTTGACGCAGTAAAAAATTCAGGCTCTGTCTTCCTGCTTCCTTCTGCTTGACCCGGGTCGTCTCCAGACAGCTTAAGGGACTTCATAAGTCATTTTGAGGGAGGTAATCAGTCACAGCAGACCTGTGACAGTGTTTTTTTGACTATATTAATAAACATTTTAAGGGGTTAATCATCCATTTGCAAGTGGGTGCAATGCTCTGCTAACTTAATACATTTACTGTGAAAATTTGTTTGCTATAACTGATTTGGTTCATTGTTATTTCAACTGTGACAGTTTTCTGTGCTTCTTAAAGGCACAGTAGCGTTTTTCTTTATTACTTGAAAAATTATTTACAGTGTTTTCCAAGTCTGCTAGTCTTGTTGCTAGTCTGTTTAAACATGTCTGACACAGATGAATCTGTTTGTTCACTATGTTTAAAGGCCACTGTGGAGCCCCACAGAAACATGTGTACTAAATGTATTGATTTCACTTTAAATAATAAAGGTCAGTCTTTATCTATAAAGGAATTATCACCAGACAACGAGGGGGAAGTTATGCCGACTAACTCTCCTCACGTGTCAGTACCTTCGCCTCCCGCTCAGAAGGCGCGTGATATTGTGGCGCCAAGTGCATCAGGGACGGCCATACAAATCACCTTACAGGACATGGCTAATATTATGAATAATACCCTGACAGAAGTATTATCTAAATTGCCAGAATTAAGAGGCAAGCGCGATTGCTCTGGGGTAAGAATAGAGCGCGCTTGTGCTACAAGAGCCATGTCTGATACTGCGTCACAGTTTGCAGAACATGAGGACGGAGAGCTTCATTCTGTAGGTGACGGATCTGATCCAGGGAAACCGGATTCAGAGATCTCTAATTTTAAATTTAAGCTTGAGAACCTCCGTGTATTGCTAGGGGAGGTTTTAGCAGCTCTAAATGACTGTAACACAGTTGCGATTCCAGAGAAATTATGTAGGCTGGATAGATACTATGCAGTACCGGTGTGTACGGACGTTTTTCCTATACCTAAACGGCTTACAGAAATTATTAGCAAGGAGTGGGATAGACCTGGTGGGCCCTTTTCCCCACCTCCTATATTTAGAAAAATGTTTCCAATAGACGCCACTACACGGGACTTATGGCAGACGGTCCCTAAGGTGGAGGGAGCAGTTTCTACTTTAGCCAAGCGTACTACTATTCCGGTGGAGGATAGTTGTGCTTTTTCAGATCCAATGGATAAAAAATTGGAAGGTTACCTTAAGAAAATGTTTGTTCAACAAGGTTTTATCTTACAGCCCCTTGCATGCATTGCACCTGTCACTGCTGCTGCGGCATTTTGGTTTGAGTCTCTAGAAGAGGCCATTCACTCAGCTCCATTGGATGAAATTATGGACAAGCTTAAAGCACTTAAGCTAGCTAATGCATTTGTTTCTGATGCCATTGTACATCTAACTAAACTAACGGCTAAGAATTCCGGTTTTGCCATTCAAGCGCGCAGAGCGTTATGGCTTAAATCCTGGTCAGCTGATGTGACTTCTAAATCTAAATTACTTAATATTCCTTTCAAGGGGCAAACCTTATTCAGGCCCGGCTTGAAAGAAATTATCGCTGACATTACGGGAGGTAAGGGTCATACTTTTCCTCAGGATAAGGCCAAATCAAAGGCCAAACAGTCTAATTTTCGTGCCTTTCGAAACTTCAAGGCAGGAGCAACGTCAACTTCCTCCGCGCCAAAACAGGAAGGAACCGTTGCTCGTTACAGACAGGCCTGGAAAACTAACCAGTCCTGGAACAAGGGCAAGCAGGCCAGAAAACCTGCTGCTGCCCCTAAGACAGCATGAAGGGATGGCCCCCTATCCGGAAACGGATCTAGTGGGGGGCAGACTTTCTCTCTTCGCCCAGGCATGGGCAAGAGATGTCCAGGATCCCTGGGCGTTGGAGATCATATCCCAGGGATATCTTCTGGACTTCAAGGCTTCTCCTCCTCTAGGGAGATTTCATCTTTCAAGGTTATCAGAAAACCAAATAAAGAAAGAGGCATTCCTATGTTGCGTACAAGACCTCCTAGTAATGGGAGTGATCCACCTGTTCCGCGAACGGAACAAGGACAGGGATTTTATTCAAATCTGTTCGTGGTTCCCAAAAAAGAGGGTACCTTCAGGCCAATTTTGGACCTAAAGATTTTAAACAAATTCCTAAGAGTTCCATCATTCAAAATGGAAACTATTCGGACTATCCTACCCATGATCCAAGAGGGTCAGTACATGACCACGGTGGATTTAAAGGATGCCTACCTTCACATACCGATTCACACAGATCATCATCGGTTCCTAAGATTGCCTTCCTAGACAGGCATTACCAGTTTGTAGCTCTTCCCTTTGGGTTGGCTACGGCCCCGAGAATCTTTACAAAGGTGCTGGGCTCTCTTCTGGCGGTTCTATGTCCGCGAGGCATAGCGGTGGCTCCGTATCTAGACGACATCCTGATACAGGCGACAAGCTTGCAAATTGCCAAGTCTCATACAGAGATAGTTCTGGCATTTCTAAGGTCGCATGGGTGGAAGGTGAACTTGGAAAAGAGTTCTCTATCACCACTCACAAGAGTCTCCTTCCTAGGGACTCTGATAGGTTCTGTAAAAATGAAAATTTACCTGACGGAGGCCAGGTTATCAAAACTCTTAAATGCTTGCCGAGTCCTTCATTCCATTCCACACCCGTCAGTGGCTCAGTGCATGGAAGTTATTGGCTTAATGGTAGCGGCAATGGACATAGTGCCATTTGCGCGCCTGCATCTCAGACCGCTGCAATTATGCATGCTAAGTCAGTGGAATGGGGATTACTCAGATTTGTCCCCTCTACTAAACCTGGATCAAGAGACCAGAGATTCTCTTCTCTGGTGGTTATCTCGGGTCCATCTGTCCAGGGGCATGACCTTTCGCAGGCCAGATTGGACGATTGTAACAACAGATGCCAGCCTCCTAGGCTGGGGTGCAGTCTGGAATTCCCTGAAGGCTCAGGGATCCTGGACTCAGGAGGAGAAACTCCTCCCAATAAATATTCTGGAGCTAAGGGCAATATTCAACGCTCTTCTAGCTTGGCCTCAGCTAGCAACACTGAGGTTCATCAGATTTCAGTCGGACAACATCACGACTGTGGCTTATATCAACCATCAAGGGGGAACCAAGAGTTCCCTAGCGATGTTGGAAGTCTCAAAGATAATTCGCTGGGCAGAGTCTCACTCTTGCCACTTGTCAGCGATCCACATCCCAGGAGTGGAGATCTGGGAGGCGGACTTTCTAAGTCGTCAGACTTTTCATCCGGGGGAGTGGGAACTCCATCCGGAGGTATTTGCTCAACTGGTCCATCGTTGGGGCAAACCAGATCTGGATCTCATGGCGTCTCGCCAGAATGCCAAACTTCCTCTTTATGGTTCCAGGTCCAGGGACCCGGGAGCGAAGCTGATAGATGCTCTAGCAGCTCCTTGGTTCTTCAGCATGGCTTATGTGTTTCCACCGTTTCCTCTGCTCCCTCGACTGATTGCCAAGATCAAACAGGAGAGAGCATCGGTGATCCTGATAGCGCCTGCGTGACCACGCAGGACCTGGTATACAGACCTAGTGGTCATGTCGTCTTGTCCTCCATGGACTCTACCTTTGAGGAAAGACCTTCTAATACAAGGTCCTTTCAATCATCCAAATCTAATTTCTCTGAGACTTACTGCGTGGAGATTGAACGCTTGATCCTATCAAAGCGTGGTTTCTCCGAGTCAGTTATTGATACTTTGATACAGGCATGAAAGCCTGTTACCAGAAAAATCTACCATAAGATATGGCGTAAATACCTGTATTGGTGCGAATCCAAGAGTTACTCGTGGAGTAAGGTTAGGATTCCAAGGATATTGTCTTTTCTCCAAGAGGGTTTGGAAAAAGGCTTATCAGCTAGTTCTTTAAAGGGACAGATTTCTGCTTTGTCTATTCTTTTGCATAAGCGTCTGGCAGAAGTTCCAGACATCCAGGCTTTTTGTCAAGTGTTAGCTAGGATTAAGCCTGTGTTTAAAACTGTTGCTCCTCCGTGGAGCTTAAACTTGGTTCTTAAAGTTCTTCAAGGAGTTCCGTTTGAACCCCTTCATTCCGTTGATATTAAACTTTTATCTTGGAAAGTTCTATTTTTGGTGGCTATTTCCTCGGCTCGAAGAGTCTCGGAATTGTCTGCCTTACACTGTGATTCTCCTTATCTGATTTTTCATTCAGACAAGGTAGTTCTGCGTACTAAACTTGAGTTTTTACCTAAGGTAGTCTCTAACAGAAATATCAATCAGGAGATTGTTGTTCCGTCATTATGTCCTAATCCTTCTTCAAGGAAGGAACGACTTTTGCATAATCTGGATGTAGTCCGTGCCCTGAAATTCTATTTACAGGCAACTAAAGATTTTCGTCAAACTTCTTCCCTGTTTGTCATTTACTCTGGACAGAGGAGAGGTCAAAAAGCTTCGGCAACCTCTCTCTCCTTTTGGCTTCGTAGCATAATACGTTTAGCCTATGAGACTGCTGGACAGCAGCCCCCTGAAAGAATTACAGCTCATTCCACTAGAGCTGTGGCTTCCACCTGGGCCTTTAAGAATGAGGCTTCTGTTGAACAGATTTGCAAGGCTGCGACTTGGTCTTCGCTTCACACTTTTTCAAAATTTTACAAATTTGACACTTTTGCTTCTTCGGAGGCTGTTTTTGGGAGAAAGGTTCTACAGGCAGTGGTTCCTTCCGTTTAAGTGCCTGCCTTGTCCCTCCCATCATCCGTGTACTTGGCTTTGGTATTGGTATCCCATAAGTAATGGATGACCCGTGGACTGAACACACTTAACAAGAGAAAACATAATTTATGCTTACCTGATAAATGTATTTCTCTTGTAGTGTGTTCAGTCCACGGCCCGCCCTGTCTTTTTAAGGCAGATCTAAATTTTATTTAATACTTCAGTCACCACTGCACCCTATGGTTCCTCCTTTCTCGTCTTGTTTTGGTCGAATGACTGAATATGACATGTGAGGGTAGGAGCTATGTAGCAGCTCTGATTGGGTAATCCTCTTGCAATTTCCTGTTGGGGAGAGAATATATTCCCATAAGTAATGGATGACCCGTGGACTGAACACACTACAAGAGAAATAAATTTATCAGGTAAGCATAAATTATGTTTTATATTGTAGCTATATTAGGGTTTATTTTACAGGTAAGTATTTAGCTTTAAATAGGAATAATTTATTTAATAAGAGTTAATTTATTTTGTTAGATTTAAATTATATTTAATTTAGGGGGGTGTTAGTGTTAGGGTTAGACTTAGCTTTAGGGGTTAATCCATTTATTAGAATAGCGGCGAGATTTGGTCGGCAGATTAGGGGTTAATAATTGAAGTTAGGTGTCGGCGATGTTAGGGAGGGCAGATTAGGGGTTAATACTATTTATTATAGGTTTATTGAGGCGGGAGTGAGGCGGATTAGGGGTTAATAACTTTATTATAGTAGCGGTGAGATCTGCTCGGCAGATTAGGGGTTAATAAGTGGAGGCGACGTTGAGGGGGGCAGATTATGGGTTAATAAATATAATATAGGGGTCGGCGGTGTTAGGGGCAGCAGATTAGGGGTACATAGCTATAATGTAGGTGGCGGCGCTTTGCGGATGGCAGATTAGGGGTTAATTATTGTAGGTAGCTGGCGGCGACGTTGTGGGGGGCAGGTTAGGGGTTAATAAATATAATATAGGGGTCGACGGTGTTAGGGGCAGCAGATTAGGTGTACATAAGTATAACGTAGGTGGCGGTCGGCAGATTAGGGGTTAAAAAAAATTAATCGAGTGGCGGCGATGTGGGGGGACCTCGGTTTAGGGGTACATAGGTAGTTTATGGGTGTTAGTGTACTTTAGAGCACAGTAGTTAAGAGCTTTATAAACCGGCGTTAGCCCAGAAAGCTCTTAACTACTGACTTTTTTCTGCGGCTGGAGTTTTGTCGTTAGATTTCTAACGCTCACTTCAGCCACGACTCTAAATACCGGAGTTAGAAAGATCCCATTGAAAAGATAGGATACGCAATTGACGTAAGGGGATCTGCGGTATGGAAATGTCGCGGCTGGAAAGTGAGCGTTAGACCCTTTCCTTACTGACTCCAAATACCCGCGGTAGCCTAAAACCAGCGTTAGGAGCCTCTAACGCTGATTTTGACAGCTACCGCCAAACTCTAAATCTAGGCCTTTGAGAGATGAGCGACCGTTGACGTTGTAAAAAGCTATATAGAGTAAGTAGGGGCAGGGATCCATGTTTGAGCTTTACAATTAAAGGGACACTAAACCCAAATTTTTTCTTTCATTATTCAGATAGAGCATGCAATTTTAAGCAACTTTCTAATTTACTCCTATTATCAATTTTTCTTCATTCTCTTGCTATCTTTATTTAAAAAGCAGGAATGTGATGCATAGGAGCCGGCCCATTTTTTGCTGAGAACCTGGGTTATGCTTGCTTATTGGTGGGTAAATGTAAGCCTCCAATAAGCAAGCGCTATCCATGGTGCTGAACCTAAAATGGGCTGGCTGCTAAGATTTACATTCCTGCTTTTAAAATAAATTTAGCAAGAAAACGAATAAAAATTGATAATAGGAGTAAATTAGAAAGTTGCTTAAAATTTCATGCTCTATCTGAATCATGAAAGAAAAAATTTGGGTCTGTGTTTCCAATGTTAAAGGGACACAGAACCCAGTCTTGTCATAGGAACTGTCCATGGTACATTCCATTGTTATCTAAAGTTAACCTTTTAATTTATATTCCACAGAGCATAAACTAGTTTGTTTGTGTTTCTTTATTTTTGGTATCTTGTCTTTTTTTGAGAGCTAAATAATCTTGTAATTTCCTTTTTTAGTATAGCTTAAAATATATGCATAATAAAAATCAAGTTTAAATACATTTGTCCCTGTTATTGAAATACTGATCTCTGCTCTTCCTTATTTTTCTTTCTTAGAAATTCTATTATAATGAGAAAGCCTGGGGATCTCAGTTTTAAAATGATCTGTTGCAAACGCCTATTATACCACTGATTACACACTTCATCATCAATAATTATTTTTATTTTAGCCCGTGTTGAAGTAACAATGCGCTACCTGCATGCATATGTTTATTGTAATAGCCTTCCTATTTTAAAAATATAAGCTTCTTATTTAATATTGTATTATACTATTCATAATCTAAAAATTACTAACATTTTCTCTAGCTATTAAAAAAATATATAATAATAAAAGTAACACAGATTTATAAAAAAAAACAAAAAACTAAACAGCAAGAAAATTGCCAACCCCAGTTTTTTTTTAAATCAAATGTTGAAACAACAAATAAAATGATGATTTGCGCTACCAACAGTCATAACTTGGAGGCATCTTTTGTAGAGGCAATTATCAGAAATATACATTTAAAACTAAATAGCAGTTTTAGACGAAAAAATGAAAAAGATATTATTCTATGGATATTTATTTATTTACACTTTTTAAATAAAATAGATTACAGCCCATCTTTTGAACACTAAAGGGATATGACACCAAAAATGTTTCTTTAATGATTCAGATAGATCACATGATTTTAAACAACTTTCTAATTTACTTCTATGATTCATTTCTCTTTGTTCCCTTGGTATTTTTTGTTGAAAAGCAGGGACGTAATGCTTAGGAGCCGGCCCATTTCTAGAGCACCATATGGCAACAGTTTTGCAAGAATGTTATCCATTTGCAAGAGCACTAGATAGCAGCCATGTAGCGCTCAAGATGCCTACCTAGGTATCTCTTCAACACAGAATATCATGGGAAGGAAGCAAATTGAATAATAGAAGTCCCTTTAATCCACCAATCTTGACAAGCTTACAAAAAAAACTGATTATGACATCATGCCAATGTTTATGTAGGAGGAACACAATAAAAGGTGTAATATAGATCTTAAATACAAAATATATCCAACAGCCATTCTTCCAATTCAAATCAGCCAATAGGATGAAAGCTACTCAAATCCTATTGGCTATTTAAATTAGCCAATAGCATGAGAGCAAGTGAAATTCTATTGGCTGATTTGAATAGCCAATAAAATTTTCACTTGCTCATCCTATTGGCTAATTCAAACAGCCAATAGGATTTGAATAGCTTTCATCCTGTTGGCTGATTTGAATTGGAAGAATCAAATCAGCCAATAGGAATTCAAGGGACGCCATCTTTAATTGCGTACCTTGAATTCACTATTCAGTGTACGGCGGAGATCGTACGAAGAGGATCCTCCATGCTCCGTCGTCTCCGATCTACAGTTCCAGAGTCGCCGGTCTTCAGCTCTGCGGTCTTCAGCTCCGCTCCGCGCAGGATGTTCCTGGAAGAAGAGGTTGTGCTTGGAAGAAGACTTCACCGCCTGGAACAGGACCTTGTTTGCCGGACTTTAGGAACCGTGAGTACCAACCTGGGAGTTAGACTTAGGATTTTTTAAGTTTTTTGGGGGGGATTTGTTTTATTTAGATTAGGGATGGGCAGAAAAAAAGCTAAATGCCCTTTTAAGGGCAATGCCCAAACAAATGCCCTTTTCAGGGCAATGGGTAGTTTAGGTTTTTTAGTGTTAGGTTATTTTATTTGGGGGTGTTTGGTGGGTGGGTGGGTTTTACTGTTAGGGGGGCTTTGTGTATTTTCTTGAAAAAGAGCTGATTATCTTTGGGCAATGCCCTCCAAAAAGCCCTTTTAAGGGCTACTGGTAGTTTATTCTTAGAGTAGGGTTTTTTTTTTTGCGGTTTAGGGGTTAATAAGTTAAATAGGTTTATTGCGATGTAGGGGTTTTGCGGTTTAGGGGTTAATAGGGTAAATTGGTTTATTGCGATGTAGGGGTTTATGGGTTAATAGGGTAAATAGGTTTATTGCGATGTAGGGGTTTTGCGGTTTAGGGGTTAATAGGGTAAATTGGTTTATTGCGATGTAGGGGTTTTGCGGTTTAGGGGTTAATAGGGTAAATAGGTTTATTGCGATGTAGGGATTTTGCGGTTTAGGGGTTAATAAGTTAAATAGGTTTAAATAGGAATCTGCATCCAGGTGAATTCTTTTGTCCTTGCGCTGCCAACATTCCATTGAGGATGTGCGCGCAACTGCCGACGGCGACGGACATTACAAACGCAATTATATTATAGATATTACTATTTACTAAACACACTCATTTAAAGAACACATTCACTAAATGTGTTTTCTAGCCATTGCAGTCGTTATTGCTATTTTCATTCATAAATAATGTTTCATTTTTGCAGTGCAAGATATGATAGTTTGTGCTACTTAATACATTTATACTGTATATGTATAATTGCATGAATGTCTATTGACGATTCTAGTCCATTATGTTCTAATTTTATCCAATATGGCATCAGGTACTTGAAATGTGTTTTGCACATGCACAACACCAATGTTCTATTCCAAAAGGTTTTGGTGTACTCAGCATTAAATCTAAAATGGCTGTTCTTAACTTTTTCAAGTGCTTTGAGCTGTTGAACTTGATAAATGAAAAATGGGGCTAAAATCTGTTGAAAAGTATTGAAAAACGGGTTTGTGATTACCTTAAACAGGACTGTCCCATATTATGTATAATGAGGTATCAGTGCCAATAAACTATGGAAAATGTCTGATTGTGAACAGGTCAAAACATGTGGAAAACATGTAAGAATTTATCAAACACTGGATTGTGATCGACCCAACTGTAAGATAACTGAAAACTATGAAGGGCCTATGACTGTGCATGAGCATTACAAAAACAAACACAAGTAATTAAAATATCAATATATATAAAATAAATACTCTATGCCCAAACTACTGTATGGCCCACAGATAGGATTGCCAAGCAGTTCTTATCAAAAATACTTGTATGACCTGTAGGTGACTGGATATAGGTGGTGGTGGTGGTGGTGTGGAGGCTCACACAATGGCATCTCTTAAAAGTTCTACCTTTTACTATGTTTAACCCACAGTAAAAGTATTTCACAACAGAGTAGTGATTTTATCGTTGTGACTGCCAGTAACACACAAATCAATTTACACACACAGCAGTGATTTGACCCTCTCTGAAGTCCGTACCACACACAGCAGTGATTTGACCCTCTCTGAAGTCCGTACCACACACAGCAGTGATTTGCCCCTCTCTGATGTCCGTGCCACACACAGCAGTGATTTGACCCTCTCTGATGTCCGTACCACACACATCAGTGACTGGATCTCCTTTGACTGCAGTGTTTTTACACTGACATGTCATCCAGTTAAACACACAGAGAAATCATTTTACTCCAGTATTTTAACACTTCCAACCCACAAGAAACACAA
Source organism: Bombina bombina (assembly GCF_027579735.1). Classification (NCBI taxonomy): domain Eukaryota; kingdom Metazoa; phylum Chordata; class Amphibia; order Anura; family Bombinatoridae; genus Bombina; species Bombina bombina. The sequence goes on along the minus strand of NC_069499.1, from coordinate 841,492,234 downwards.
TACACAGGGATTATTATTATTATTATTTTTTTACAATCCTAGGCTGGCTGTAAAAAGATACAGTTTATATAGTGCATGTGCAGTGTTTCGTTCTTATTTGTAATGCATATAGGCCTAAGATGCCTTTAAAATGTAGCTGCTTTAAATAAAATGGGTATTTAAGTGTCTAGTATCTTTGTAAATATTTTAGTGGACAGTCTGCTGAAATACTGGACTGTCCGGATGACTACTGGACATCTGGCAACCCTACCCACAGACCACATTTAGTCACCAAAGATTTCAACACAACTGAGCAGAAAACAGGCATCAGTAATTTTGTATTATTAATAAAGTGCAGTTGTACAAAATGTTGTACGTTTGAGTCGTTAATACACTTTAAGGGACAGTCTAGACCCAATACTTATTCTTTATGGCTTATTGTTACATACCAGACAATGATCCTGCAACAGGTTCCACATCTATAAGCTTGTAAGAAGTACATGAAACTTTTAAATAATCAGCATTTGTTAGCAGCCGAAAATGTCGGCCAAGCTCCACCCACAGCTTCTTGTCCAGTTAGTTGATTTCTTGTATGCTAGTTTAGCAGTGCACGTTTAATATTTTTTAGTTAGCTATTTAAAATTGCACATGCACAAATCAGCATGTGTGAGTAGGTAAACGTATTCACGAGTCAATCGTGATTGGAGAAACATACCAAAATATACAGGCAATAGGGGCGGAGCTTGGCTGCCATTTTCGGCTCCTAACAAACAATAAATAAATGTTTCATGTACTTCTTACAAGCTTATAGATGTGGGACCAGTTGCAGGATGCTTCTATGGTATGTAGCAGTAAGTAACCAAAATGATGTATTGGACCTAGACTGCATTATTATTAGCATAAGTGTGAGTATAATTTAATGTAGCCCATATCCAATCCCGCCATTAATGACCGACCCTCTATCTAAAGTGTGGACTGCCCTACTCTATTTAATTCATTGGCATATGGCCTGTTTTATAAAGACTAGTGTGTTCTTCAAGCTTACATGAAGTATGTGGGTCAGTAAAATTATGTCTGTGTTGCTATAGAATAAATTAATCTTTTTTGCTTTAATACTTATTATTATTTCAGTAACAAACATTCACCTAGATTACAAGTTTTGCATTGAGGCTTGTAACGCTGAAAATCTGGCATTTTCAGCGTTAAAACAGCACCGCAGCTATTACAAGTGTTGTCTATATAGGTGTACCGCACACCTTTTAGCCTGTAACACAACGTCAGTCCCGCACAAGTAAAAATTAAGTTTTTTCATGGGACTCCCATAGCGCTGGTATTACGAGTTTTGCGTTCTGGCTAAAAAGTGAGCGTTACAGCCTGAAACGACAAGATCCGTACCGCCATCTAAAGTCAGTAGTTATGAGTTTTACGCTACAAAGCTGTTCCATAAAGCTCATAACTAAAGTGTTAAAAAGTACACTAACACCCATAAATTACCTATTAACCCCTAAACCGCAGCCCTCCCGCATTGCAAACACTATTTAAATATTATTAACCCCTAATCTGCCATCCGCCCACACCGCCGCTATAATAAACCTATTAACCCCTAAACCGCAAGCCCCCCACAACGAAATATACTAAAATAAACTATTAACCTCTAAACCGAAAGCCGCCACAACAAAATAAACTAATTTAAACTAGTAACCCCTAAACCTAATGACCCCTAACTTTATATTAAAATTGCAATATCCCTATCTTAAATTAAATTAAAACTTACATGTCAAATAAAAAAATTAAATAATTAAACTAACAATTAAACTATTATAATTATTAAACTAAAATTAAACTAACTACCAATTAAATAAAACTAAACTACCAATAAAAAAATCCTAACACTACTCTAAAAATTACAAAAAGAATCTAATTACAAAAAATAAAAACTAACTAAATTACAAAAAAATCAAACACTAAATTACGAAAAATAACAAATTATCAAAAATAAAAAAGAATTAAACCTAATCTAATAGCCCTATCAAAATAAAAAAGCCCCCAAAATAAAAAATCCCTAGCCTACAATAAACTACCAATGGCCCTTAAACACCCCCCCCCAACAGTAAAACCCACCACCCAACCAACCCCCTCAAATAAAAAAACTATCTAAAATAACCTAAGCCAACCATTGCCCTGAAAAGGGCATTTGTATGGGCATTGCCCTTAAAAGGGCATTTAGCTCTTTTACTGCCCAGACCCTTAACTAAAAAAAAAAAACACCCAAAAAATCCTTATAAAAACACTAACCTCCTACGATCCACTTACAGTTGTTGAAGTCCCGCTTGAAGGCTCATCATCCAGCCGGCCAAGTCATCTTCCATGCGGCAAGAAGTCTTATCCAGGCGGCCTCTTCGATCTTCCTCCAGCTAGCGCTGGAATGAGAGCTGCTTAAATCCTATTGGCTGATTTGAATAGCCAATAGGATTTTAGCAGCCCTAATTCCTATTGGCTGATTCAAATTTTTCAGACAATAGGAATGCAAGAGATACCATCTTGAATCACGTCCCTTGCATTGAAGATCCAGTGTACGGCGGCGACCATATGAAGAGGATGCTCCGTGCCGGATGTCTTCAGGATGGACCTTCTCCGTCTCGGGGATCAAGATAGAAGATGCCGTCTGGATGAAGATTGAAGAGCCCGCCTGAATGAAGACTTCTCGCCGCTTGGATCAGGACGTCGCGGACGGGATGAAGATTGAAGAGGTCGCCTGGATGAAGATCGTTCAAGCGGGTTTTCAAAAACTGTAAGTGGATCGTCAGGGGGTTAGTGTTAGGCTTTTTTAAGGGTTTATTGGGTAGGTTTTATTTTTTAGTTTAGGGTCTGGGCAGTAAAAAGAGCTAAATGCCCTTTTAAGGGCAATGCCCATACAAATGCCCTTTTCAGAGCAATGGGTAGCTTAAGTTTTTTTAGATAGTTTTTTATTTTATTTTGTGGGTTGGGGGGTGGGGGTTTGTAATGTTAGTGGGTCTTTGTAAAAAAAAATTAATAAAAGAGCTGATATCTTTAGGGCTATGCCCTACAAAAGGCCCTTTTAAGGGCCATTGGTATTTTATTCTAGAATAGGTTTTTTATTTTGGGGTGTTTTTTTTATGGGTATTAGAAAAGGAATATTTTTTTTATTTTTGATAATTTGTTTGTTATTTTGTGTAATGTATATTTTTAGGGGGTGTTTTTTTTAGCAAAAGAGCTGTTTATCTCAGGGAAATGCCCTACAAAAGGCCCTTTTAAGGGCCCCCCAAAAGGTCCGTTTAAGGGCCCTTGGTAGTTTGGGGGGTGGGGGTGTGTATAGTGTTAGGGGGTGTTTGTCTTTTTTTGGGAGCAAAAGAGCTGTTTATCTCAGGGCAATGCCATACAAAAGGCCCTGTTAAGCCCCCCTAAAAGGCCATTTTAAGGGCCCTTGGTAGTTTATTCTAGATTAGGCTTTTTTATTTAGGGTTAGGTTCAGGGGTTAATATAGTTTAATGTGGATTCTTTCACCACCCTGCCATTTTCGGAATCCACAGGGATGCATCAAAGACAAACGGAGCATAACAAAAAACAACATCGTCCGCACAAAGTATAACAAAAAAAACGACTCTCCCACCGCAAGTATTAACACCTACACCGCACCACACATTGCAAAATAATAAAGTAATTAACCCCTTAATCCCTTAACCGTCAACCACCCACATCGCAATAAACCTAATTACCCTAATAACCCCTAAACCACAAAACCCCCACATCGCAATAAACCTAATTATCATATTAACCCCTAAACCACAAAATCCCACATCATAATAAACCTAATTAACCTATTAACCCCATAAACCGCAAAACCCCCACATCGCAATAAACATAATTAACATATTAACCCCTAAACCGAAAACCCACACATCACAATAAACCTAATTACCCTATTAACCCCTAAACCCCCACATTGCAATAAACATAATTAACCTATTAACCCCTAAACCACAAAAAACCCACATTACAATAAACCAAATTAACCTATTAACCCCTTAAACTGCCAAAACCGACAACGCAAGTAACTAATTAAATTACTAAGCCCCCTAACCTAACACCCCCTAAATTAACACAAATTAACTAAACTAAAAAATACTTAAGTTACAAAAAAAAGCTAAGATTACAAACAAAAAAGATCCTGGAACTGAAGACCGTACGAAAAGGATCCTCCACGCTCCATGGCTCTGCGGTTGCCGGTCTTCAGTTCCAAGGTTGCCAGTCTTCAGTTCCAGGGTTGCCAGTCTTCAGCTCCGCGGTCATCAGTCTTCAGCTCCGCGCTCCGCTCCGGATTGTTCCTGGAAGAAGAAAGAAGAGGTTGCTGCTTGGAAGAAGACTTCACCGCCTGGAACAGGACCTTCTCCGCCAGACGTCAGGAATGAAGAGTACCAACCTGGGGGTTAAACCTAGGTTTTTTTAAGGTTTTTTTGTTGGGGGGGTTGTTTTATTTAGATTAGGGATGGGCAGTAAACAGCTAAATGCCCTTTTAAGGGAAATGCCCAAACAAATGCCCTTTTCAGGCCAATGGGTAGTTTAGGTTTTTTAGTGTTAGGTTCTTTTATTTTGGGGGGTTTGGTGGGTGGGGACGTTTACTTTTAGGAGCATTTAGACTTTTTTTTCTGTAAAAGAGCTGTTTATCTTGGGGCAATGCCCTGCAAATAGCCCTTTTAAGGGATACTGGCAGTTTCTTCTTAGATTAGGGGGTGTTTTTATTTTGGGGGGGGGCTTTTTTTTCATAGGGATGTAAACTTTGGTAATGTGTTTTTTTATTTTCTGTAATATTAGATTTTTTTATTTTCTGTAAAATAGGTTAATTTAAACTTAGGTTTAATTTTTTAATGTTTAGGAGTTAGACTTTTTAGGTTTTTAGGTTTTTTTTTTGTTTTTTTTTAAATATCATTTTTATTATGGAGGATAGTCAATGTACACGTCATGAGCCATTACAGAGATTATAGTAGACATACAAACAATCAAGCATAATTGAACAGCTAGGATTGAGACATGCATTAAGTATAAAACATACGTTTCCACAAAGTTTGTTTGCACCCAAAGTGTTGCTGTCTAGTATTGTTTTCTCCGTGTACATAACAACCCCTCCATACATTTACTTCTTTTCCAATAAAAATTCTGGTCCAAAACTTGACCAGCTTGAACTTCTTACTACTAACCTACTTAGCCTACCAGCCTGGGAATTATTATTCTCGTCTCGTGGTCGATCGTGGGGCCCAGCAGAAAAAAAAGAAAAAAAAAGGGGGGGGGGGGGGAAGGTGCGGGAGAGAAGATGATGAGAGAGAAATGTGCAGGGCCGGGGACATATAACGCGGACTGAGAGTAGAGCGGGGGTGGCATCCCCCTTACATATAGGGGTCTACCGTTCCGCATATTGTCTTGATGATTATTGTTGGTTCTCAAACAAATGTCCCCATTCCCCCCTTAAGGTGGTTTCCGCAAGAGTCACTGAATCTTTAAATGGCATGAGGATCAATCTCTGTATTTCTAGTTCAAATGTTAGTATAAGCCTGCGCCATTTGCGCAGAAAGGAACCTAGTCTGTCTTGGACGTCCATCCTAGCATCCATTTGTTCTGTGAATATCTGAGATTGCAATAGGTGTTTAAAGCTCTTAAAGGAGGGACTCGTGTTTGCTATCCAGCATTTTAGTATTAATTTTCTTGCTACCAAGATTACTAAACTCAGTACTGTATCATTCTCTTTGTGTTGTGTGTCCCAGTGCAGGAAAATCACAGCCTCAGGGCAAACGATAAACTGGATCTGCAGCTTCTGGTTAACCCAGTACTGTATTTTACCCCAGAATTGCTTAATGGGGGGACATTCCCAAATACAATGTAGAAGATTCGGTTTCTCCATTGCACATTTGGCACATTTATTAGGCCAGCTGGGGATCCATTTAGCCATTATTCTGGGTGTGAAGTAAGCCCTGTGAAAAAAACAGACTTGAGTTTCTCTGTACATTGCAGATAATATTGCCCTCCTTGTCCTTTCCATACCTGTCCTGATAGTCTCCCATGTGACCTCCCCCAGTCCCTCCCCGATCCAACCCGTCTGTAAGTTGGTCTGCAGTCCCCGCACACGTTGATGCAGAAGTGTCTGGTAGATTTCTGAAAGGGAAAATTTACCTAGTTGGTATAAGGACTGGGTGGAAGGGGGACCCCTCCCAGAATTCTGGGTTGTCTCTGACCAATGCCCCCATATAGTGGCGCACCTGCAGAAAAGAGTAGAAATTACTTTTCGGTAGACCGTGCTCTCTCTGTATAGTACCAAAGGTCTTAACCATCTTTAAAAGGGGGTCTATTAAGTGTTTAAGCGACGTTATCCCCATACTAGGAAAGGTCGCGTCTCAGATCCTGCCGGGAAGTCCGGGTTCTTGACTATTGGCAAGTAGCGTGAGGCTTGATATGACTTTCCCAAAAACTTGTGTGCCTGTTGCCAGGCTTTCAAAGGGTCTTTGAATAGGACATTAAGTCCCAGAGTAGTAAATGTCTTCAGGTTCGGGATATGCGGTAGATATGCTAGAGATATATTACCTAATACTGCCTGTTCAAGAGTGGATCTACAAAAATGATGCTTGCCCATCTGCCAGTCTACCACTAGGCGGATCAGTGCCGCCCAATTGTTTAGCCTGAAGTCTGGCAAAGCCAGACCTCCATTTCGGAAGCCCGCACTTAATTTATCCCTCGAGATTCTCGTTTTTTTCCCCTTCCAGATAAAATTTGACGTCGCTGCGTTCTGCAATTTAATGTCTGACTTGTTTAACAGTAAGGGGAGCATAAGTAACGGGTATAGTAGCCGGGGGAGAATTACCATTTTGAGTAGGCCAACTCTTCCTGATAGCGAGAGAGGCAGGGATCTCCACCCATTCATCTTGGCATGCAGTTTTGCACATATAGTGGTCAGGTAATTAGCATATAGTTTATTGGGATTATCTGATATCCTGATACCTAAGTATGTAATATCATGTTTTGCTATGGTAAAAGGGTACTTCTCTATAGAGCTGGGTTTCCTGTGAAGCCACAGGATCTCCGATTTCTGTATATTGACCCTGTAGCCTGAAAACCGCCCAAATTCATTCAAATTTTTCATAATGGACGGGAGATGCACCTGTGGATCTTGCACGAACAAGAGCATATCATCTGCGTATAACGCAAGGTGCTGGGGAGCGCCCTCTATATCGATACCAGGGAAATCCTGCCGCAATTTGATAGCTAGTGGCTCCAGGGCGATGTTGAAGAGCAAGGGTGACAGCGAGCACCCCTGCCTGGTGCCTCTGTGTAGCTGAAAGTTGGGAGAGAAGATATTATTGACTAAGATATTAGCCATCGGGGAACTATATAAGTTCTTAATAAGAGTGAAGAAGGGGCCGGAGAGATTTGCCCTCACCATGGTATTAAACAGGTGTTCCCACTCCACACGGTCGAAGGCCTTCTCCGCATCAAGAGATAGCAGGAAGGCCTCCGACCTGTCAGCCGCTCTCCCAACTCGTGATCCATCCCAGTAGTGCTGCACTACTTGTAATACCCTTCGCACATTAACCGCAGAGGACTGCGCATGCATGAAGCCTGTCTGATCTTCATGTACGATGGTAGGGAGTATAAATTGTAACCTTTCCGTGAATAATTTGGTGAGGATCTTGTAGTCCGAATTCAATAGGGAAATTGGTTTTGTAAGATTCGGGTAGTAGGGTATCCTTCCCAGGCTTTGGGATTAAGGTGACATAGGCCGCCGAGAATGCAGAGGAAGGCTTCCTGTTATCTACAAAATAACTAGTATAAAGCCCTGTAAAGGCTGGCGTCACTTGTGTTTTGAGCAAGCGGTAAAATTCAATAGGCAGCCCATCAGGGCCAGATGCTTTACCCAACGACATGGACATAATAGTTCTTTCAATTTCTGCCTCATTTATAGGGGCATTCAGCTTTTCTAACTGCGCGTCCGAGATCTGTGGGAGGGGCAAGTTGTCCCAAAAACGATCCCTCACCTCACTACCAGAAGAGCCGTCACTGGTATATAGAGAGGAGTAGTATGATGCAAATGCTTCCGCTATTGCCTTGGGATCCCTCACTACCCTCCCATGCATTTTCAGTGCAGCAATGTGCTTAGAGGGGGTGGTTATATTTACTAGTGTGGCCAGGAGCTTCCCCGACTTGTCGCCATAGACCGCAGTAGCGCTTGTGAGGCGTGATGAGCGAGCAACGCATCATGTTCAGTTTTAACATCCATGTATTTGAGATAATTATGGTTAGAGGGAGTAGCGCAGTATTTGATGCCCTCAAGCTCTCAAGTTTTTCAGCGCATTGTTTTTTCCTGCGTGCCATATAAGCAATGATGTTACCTGCGAGAACAGCTTTAGCCGCTGTCCAGAATAGCTCCGGCGTACCGAGATGTTGGATGTTGTTTGTCTTATAATCATCCCAACAATGTATTAGATAGTTCTGAAACTCTTGAGAGGATATCAGATACCTCGGGAATCTTAGAGTATGCCTGTTACACATCCGCGGGGTTACATCTACAAAAAGTGCTATGGGAGCATGGTCAGAGACAACTACCTCACCAATCTTTGCATCAATCACCTGGGTAATTAGGGAGTTCAAGATCATGAAAAGGTCAATACGCGACATAGAGGGGGTTGCCCGCGAGATGCAAGTGTAATCCTTTCCATCAGGGTTTATTTGTCGCCAAATGTCTGTCAAATCTAGAGAATCCCTCAACCCAGCGAATATTTTTTTCTCAAAATTATCCGATACCCTGGGCAGTTTCCCACCCTCACAGCGACTGGGGTCTCTTAGCCTATCACAGTGGGGATTGGGCGCAAGGTTAAAGTCACCCCCAATATGAGATGAGTACCTAGGTAGGGCATAAGTGTGGTCACTATAGTGTCCCAAAACTTCTTGTCTTTGTGATTTGGGGGCGTAAACGTTGCATAGGGTGTATGTTTTTCCTAAAGTGCGAATTTGTACTATGATGTACCTCCCTTCAGGGTCCTTATGTACCTTTGTGACCTCGCAATCTAGTTGTTTTCCAAAAAGTATAGCTACTCCTCGACTTGCTGATTTGTATGAGGCATACTCTATCCTCCCCACCCAGTCAGATTTTAATTTATCATGCTCTAAGTCTGAGAGGTGCGTCTCCTGCAGAAACGCTATTTCCGCCCTTTTTTTCCTAAGAAGTGTCAGAGTTGTTTTCCTCTTGACGGGGGGATGAATTCCCCTTACATTCCACGAATAAAGATTAAATCTGAGGTTTCAGGTAGATCCCTGAGTATGTGTATGTTGAGTGGTATAAGTAATTGTAGTGCAGCGTGGTATGAGCAAGAGAGAAGGAGTAGACACAGAGAGGTAGGGAGAGGGGGAAAGAAGAGAGAGAGAGAGAGAGAGAGAAGAAAGAAAGAAAGAAAAAAAAAAGACAGGTTTTTTTTAATTTTTTTTTTTTTTAGATTAGGGATGGGCAGCAAAAGAGCTGAATCCCCTTTTAAGAGCAATGCCCATACAAATGTCCTTTTCAGGGCAATGGATAGTTTAGGTTTTTTAGTGTTAGATTTATTTATTTTGGGGGGGGGTGGGTTTAACTGTTAGGGGGGACTTAGAATTTTTGGTAACTGCAAAAAAACAGTTTAACTTAGGGCAATGCCCTACAAAAAGCCCTTTTAACCCTTTCGTGACCTGGTTTAAAAGTCTACATCGGGTCTGGGGGGCGTCCCTATGACGCTAGGAACACCCTCCAGACAGCGATCAAATCCTGCAAGCGCAGTAGGCTTCAGGACGTTGTATAACGTTGTATTCCATCATAACGGCTTTAAAGCCCAGTGCCGTTGTGACGGAATACAACTACATAACGGTGTGAAAAGGTTAAGGGCTATTGGTAGTTTAGCATTAGATTAGGGGGTGTTTTTATTTTGGGGGGATTTTTATTTTCATAGGAATTAGGTTGTTTTTTTTATTTTTGATAATTTGTTTATTTTTTTCTGTAGTTAAATTTTTTATATAATTTAACAACACATAGACTGAGAGGGGAGAGAGAGCAAATGAGAGGGGAGAGAGAGCAAAAGAGAGGGGGGAGAGAGAGCAAACGAGAGGGGGGAGAGATCAAAAGAGAAGGGGGAGAGAGAGCAAAAGAGAACGGGGAAATAGAGCAAAAGAGAGGGGGAGAGAGAGCAAAAAAGAGGGGAGAGAGAAAAATAGAGGGCAGAGAGAGCAAAAGAGAGGGGGAGAGAGAGAGAGCAAAAGAGAGGGGGGAGAGAGAGCAAATGAGAGGAGAGAGAAAGCAAAAGAGAGGTGGAGAGATCAAAAGAGAAGGGGGCATAAGCTGCATCCAGGTGGATTCCAAAAATGGCAGGGTAGTTCTGTCACCACAATAGACTGCCCTTCCGAAAATGGCAGGTTGGTTCGGTGGTTCCGTCACCACAATAGACTGCCCTCTGGGCAGGCTTTCCCACTAGTATATCTATATAAAGTATAAAGTACTTTATATATATATTTATATATTTTTATATATATATATATATATATATATATATACACACTCACTGGCCACTTTATTATGTACACCTGTTCAATTGCTTGATAACACAAATTGCTAATTAGCCAATCATATGGGAGCAACTAAATGCATTTAGGCATCTAGACGTGGGAAAGACGACCTACTGAAGTTCAAACCGAGCATCAGAATGGGGAAGAAAGGGTTTTTAAGTGACTTTGGACGTGGCATGGTTGTTGGTGCCAGACGTGCTGGTCTGAGTATTTCGAAAACTGCTGATCTACTGGGATTTTCACACACAACCATCTCTAGGGTTTACAGAGAATGGTCCAAAAAAGAAAATATTCAGTAAACGGCAGTTGTGTGGACAAAAATGCCTTGTTGATGTGAGAGGTCAGAGGAGAATGGGAAGGCTGGTTTTAGATGATAAAAAGGCAACAGTAACTCAAATAACCACTCGTTACAACCAAGGTATGCAGAATACCATCTCTGAATGCACAACAAGTCGTACCTTGAAGCAGATGGGCTACAGCAGCAGAAGACCACACTGGGTGCCACTCCTGTCAGCAAAGAACAGGAAACTGAGGCTACTATTCGCACAGGCTCATTAAAAATGGACAATAGAAGATTGGAAAAACATTGCCTGGTCTGATGAGTCTCGATTTCAGCTGCGACATTCAAATTGTACGGTCAGAATTTGGCGTAAACAACATGAAAGCATGGATCCACCCTTCATTGTATCAACGGTTCAGGATGGTGGTGGTGGTGGTGTAATGGTGTGGGGGATATTTTCTTGGCACACTTTGGGCCCCTTAGTACCAATTGAGCATTGTTTAAACGCTGACCATGTCCATCCCTTTATGACTACAGTGTACCCATCTTCTGATGGCTACTTCCAGCAAGATAATGCACCATGTCACAAAGGTCAAATCATCTCAAACTGTTTTTTTTGAACATTAAATGACAATGGGGCCTATTTAACAAAGGTCTGTCGGACCTGATCCGACAGTGAGGATCAGGTCCGACAGAACTAGCTGAATGCAGAGAGCAATACGCTCTCCGTATTCAGCATTGCATCAGCAGCTCTTGTGAGCTGCTGGTGCAACGTCGCCCCCTGCAGATTCAGCAGGGGGGTGTCAATCAACCCGATCATACTCGATCGGGTTGAATTGCAGCGATGTCTGTCCACCTGCTCAGAGCAGGTGGACAGCTTTATGGAGCAAAGGTCTTTAGACCGCTGCTTCATAACTGCTGTTTCTGGCGAGCCTGCAGGCTCGCCAGAAACACAGGCCCTTAAGCTCCATCCGGAGTTTGATAAATGGGCCCCAATGAGTTTGCTGTACTCCAATGACCTCCAGATTCACCAGATCTCAATCCAATAGAGCACCATTGGGATGTGGTGGAACGGGAGATTCGCATAATGGATGTGCATTCAACAAATCTGCAGCAACTGCATGATGCTATCATGTCAATATGGACCAAAATGTCTGAGGAATGTTTCCAACACCTTGTTGAATCTATGCCACAAAGAATTAAGGCAGTTCTGAAGGCAAAAGGGGGTCCAACCTGGTACTAGCAAGGTGCACCTAATAAAGTGGCCGGTAAGTGTGTGTGTGTATATATATATAAGAAAATTGATGCAGTGGTGCTGTTACTTTCTACATATGGACTATATATATATATATATATATATATATATATATATACAGCGATGCTTTGGCGTTAAGGGAATCTGCTGAAAAGCAGACTTGAAGTAAAAAGGTGAGTCGTGAAACTAATTTGCATATCTTACCCAGAATCCTTTGCTGCATTGGAAACAATGTATTCCAGAGGTTTTCTGTGGGAAAAACAAGCCTTCTAGCCTGTCTAGATTTGTTAATGAACTACACGAGTTATTTTCTCTTTATTTTGTGCGTAGTGGAGGATTTTAAACTCACCTTTTACCTCCCCCTAATTTGAAATGTTGTTGTATTTTGCCCGAAATCAACTTCACCCAGCAGTGATTCAAACCTTCTCCCAGCTGATGAGTAGCAATTACTACGAAACAGTCTGTCCTGGGATGGTTATGAATCACTGCACTAACCCTAGCTAAGCTTATAAGCTGTGTGAACAGCGATGCTTTGGCGTTAAGGGAATCTTCTGAAAAGCAGACGAAGTAAAAAGGTGCGTCATTGTGAACCTAATTTGCATATCTTACCCATAATCCTTTGCTGCATTGGAAACGATGTATTCCAGAGGTTTTCTGTGAAAAAAAACAAGCCTTCTGGTCTGTCTAGATTTGTTAATGAACTACACAATGAGTTATTTTCTCTCTCTATATATAATGTATATATATTATATATAAGGTAATAATTATTCATCAAGACAAGAACAGTTTTCTGGCTAGCAGCATTACATCTGAAAGTTGTAAAAGGTCTTAAAATAACAGATCCTTATACATTTAATGACACCTTTAAAAACAAAAGCACACACAAGCACAATACACCCTTCATTTTACCCCTCACACACACTTTATTTCATTTTCCTTTCATTTAGTTTGCTCTTCTCATTTAATTGAATTCCTCTTAATTTCATCCTTTCTGCTTCATTTAATTCCCTATTCATTTATTTTCCCTTCACACTTATTAATTTGTTACCTCTTTGTTGGACCTACCACCAAGCACTGAGGTCTAAGGTGCTGGCAGTTCACGTGGTAAGAAGTATTTAAACAATTACAGCATAAATAATCTGCAAACTCAGACCCACTCCTGAAAGGAATCATATTTCCATCTTTAAGAAATATTTCAAACTAAGTGAATTTACACAGTTGATTATGTCTAATCATTGCAAAGTGGCTGCATAAGACATAATACTTTTTTTTATCATAACCAATCAGTCATGTACATATAAGCATTCCTGTAGCTTCCTATCCACACACATGCATACTTAAAGGGACATTACAGCCAAAATTGAAATCTAAATGGATGCATTTGGGTTTTGAATAAAAGCATTTTTGTAATATACATGAATTAGCAAAAAAAAAGCTCTAGCTGTTTCAAAAGTGTATTTAAGTATGCATTGTGCACAAGCATTTTAAACATAGCACTTGCTCAGAGAGCCTAAAGAGCTTGTACCATCTGGTAATGACTCAATTTGTTAATTGCGGACATGATACAAGCCCCACTGGCACTCTGAGCAGCTGCAATATTTAACCATTTGAGTGTTAAGCACCTTCCCACCTGGGTGCTAAGGTTTTTTTTTAAATATCCCCAAGACTTACACTGTTCGAAAGGTTAGGCGATTATCTTTCCAACGGTGGGTCTTGGGGGTCTGTAGCTGCGTAGATGCCTCAGAGATAAGGCTTCTAAGCAACATGCCCCCTGCTCCTATACTTAACATTGTTAAGTATAAATAAAGTTGCGCAGTGACGTCATCACGTCATTGCGCATGGCGTCACCACGCATAAAGTGAAGCCCCGGCGATGCCTGTCACTATGAAGGCCCGATCGCCGGGTTAGGTGCTGGTGCGAGCCCCCAGATCTCCCTCAAGGTGGGAGAGTGCTAGCTTACGGTTCTGAGCCGTCATTAGCACCAGAGTGGGAAACTCTGCAACAGCTCAGAGCCGCTGTTAGCACTCATGGGGTTAAAAGACTGGCGCACTGAGAATATCTAGATATGCTTCACATGCACGTGCAGAGAAAAAAGTTAACACTAAAACAGTAAAAACTTTTACTACAAGCATTTTTGTCAATACATTTATATTGCAAATATGTTTCTATTCAAAGATGTAATTAATCTAGGTGCATTTATATTTTGACCGGGATATCCCTTTAAAGGGATATGAAACCCAAAAATGTTCTTTAGTGATTCAGACAGAGCATACCATTTTAAACATAATTTCAAATGTACTTCTTTCGTCAAATTTGCTTTGTTCCCATTGTATTCTTTGTTGAAGAGATACCTAGGTAAGTGTCTAGAGCACTACATGGTAGGTAATAGTGCTGTCATATAGTGCTCTTGCAAATCGATAACATTCTTGCAAAACTGCTGCTATATAGTACTATAGGCACGTGCACACTCCTGAGCTTATGTCCCTGCTTTTCAACAAAAGATACCAATGAACAAAGAAAATTTCCTAAAAGAAGTAAATTAGAAAGTTGTTTAAAATTGTGTGCTCTGTCTGAATCATGAAAGAATAATTTGGGGTTTCATGTCCCTTTAACATTTCCCTATTCAGCCCCCCCCCCCCACACACACACACTTTTTTCATATGTTTTGACATCTCCTCTTTTTATTTTCTCCATTTTACCACATTTACATCTCTCTCTTCCCTCACTTCCATAGGTTATGTTAGTATATTCTAATATTCTTCCATTTCTTTTCTTTTGGACAAGAGATTAATTTATCACATGATGCACAACTATGGGTAGAGGAGCAATAATGAGTAATTATTATATACACATAATGCTATGTGCATATAAAACATAGCATTAATCAATCTCTGATTCCCAGCCCAGTATGACACAACCTGAAACAGTCATGGAACAAGAATGTTATGTTACTACTGATAGAACCAATATCAGGAGATAAAACAGGTGTGATCTGGGATCATGAGAGATAAAGATGCAAGTTTGCATGGCATCTCTTGGGACTGTGTGATGACTTATAACCTGTTTTTAGACCCACATAACCATATGATTTCAGCCTCCAGACAGTGATGGGTCTAGGGGTGGGGGGGACTATCCTGAATTTACTGCATGAGAGGAACAAAGTAATGGAGAAAAAAGTAAAAAAAAAGAGCAGAAATAGATAGCGCAAGAGAAAATACCAACCAATCTTCCACCAGCACCCCCTGCACTGTTGATATTTAGCTTTTTATGACTTAGAAACACCCTCACTCCCATCTAATTGTTTTCTACCACCTTTCATTATTTAATAAACCATCATTTTTCAATATATTCAGTGTTCACTCAATACACTTCTGGAAAGGAGTACAGAAGCTGGTCTGCTAGTCACCTTATCTAGTAATACTATAAATTTGATGGGGCATTCATATTCATATACCATTCATTTACGTACCAGAAAACATTTTAAGCAGATCTTTTTGTGGGAATTTTAGATTTGCATTTACTTTCTGAGACACCAGCTCATACTGAGCATGTGCAGGATTCACAGAATATACCTGTATGCACTTGCAGTGGCAAAGTAAATCAAACTAAGGCCTAGATTTGGAGTTTGGCAGTAGCCGTGAAAACCAGCGTTAGAGGCTTCTAACGCTGGTTTTAGGCTAACTCCGGTATTTGGAGTCACTCAAAAAAGGGTCTAACGCTCACTTTTTAGCCGCAACTTTTCCATACCTCAGATCCCCTTACGTAAATTGCGTATCCTATCTTTTCAATGGGATTTTTCTAACTCCGGTAATTAGAGTCGTGGCTGAAGTGAGCGTTAGAAATCTAACGACAAAACTCCAGCCGCAGAAAAAAGTCAGTAGTTAAGAGCTTTCTGGGCTAACGCCGGTTCATAAAGCTCTTAACTACTGTACTCTAAAGTACACTAACACCCATAAACTACCTATGTACCCCTAAACCGAGGTCCCCCCACATCGCCGCCACTCGATTAAATTGTTTTAACCCCTAATCTGCTGACCGCCACCTACGTTATACTTATGTACCCCTAATCTGCTGCCCCTAACACCGCCGACCCCTGTATTATATTTATTGACCCCTAATCTGCCCCCCACAACGTCGCCGCCAGCTACCTACAATAATTAACCCCTAATCTTCCGACCGCAAAGCGCCGCCACCTACATTATAGCTATGTACCCCTAATCTGCTGCCCCTAACACCGCCGACCCCTATATTATATTTATTAACCCCTAATCTGCCCCCCTCAACGTTGCCTCCACCTGCCTACACTTATTAACCCCTAATCTGCCGAGCGGACCGCACTGCTACTATAATAAAGTTATTAACCCCTAATCCGCCTCACTAACCCTATAATAAATAGTATTAACCCCTAATCTGCCCTCCCTAACATCGCCGACACCTAACTTCAATTATTAACCCCTAATCTGCCGATCGGAGCTCACCACTATTCTAAAAAATGTATTAACCCCTAAAGCTAAGTCTAACCCTAACACTAACACCCCCCTAAATTAAATATAATTTTAATCTAACGAAATTAATTAACTCTTATTAAATAAATTATTCCTATTTAAAGATAAATACTTACCTGTAAAATAAATCCTAATATAGCTACAATATAAATTATAATTACATTGTAGCTATTTTAGGATTAATATTTATTTTACAGGCAACTTTGTAATTATTTTAACCATGTACAATAGCTATTAAATAGTTAAGAACTATTTAATAGCTACCTAGTTAAAATAATTACAAAATTACCTGTAAAATAAATCCTAACCTAAGTTACAATTAAACCTAACACTATACTATCATTAAATTAATTAAATAAAATACCTATAATTACCTACAATTAAACCTAACACTACACTATCAATACATTAATTAAATACAATATCTACAAATAACTACAATGAAATAAACTAACTAAAGTACAAAAAATAAAAAAGAACTAAGTTACAAAAAATAAAAAAATATTTACAAACATAAGAAAAATATTACAGCAATTTTAAACTAATTACACCTACTCTAAGCCCCCTAATAAAATAACAAAGACCCCCAAAATAAAAAATGCCCTACCCTATTCTAAATTAATAAAGTTCAAAGCTCTTTTACCTTACCAGCCCTGAACAGGGCCCTTTGCGGGGCATGCCCCAAGAAGTTCAGCTCTTTTGCCTGTAAAAAAAAAACATACAATACCCCCCCCAACATTACAACCCACCACCCACATACCCCTAATCTAACCCAAACCCCCCTTAAATAAACCTAACACTAAGCCCCTGAAGATCATCCTACCTTGTCTTCACCTCACCAGGTATCACCGATCCGTCCTGGCTCCAAAATCTTCATCCAACCCAAGCGGGGGCTGGCGATCCATCATCCGGTGGCTGAAGAGGTCCAGAAGAGGCTCCAAAGTCTTCATCCTATCCGGGAAGAAGAGGCGATCCGGACCGGCAACCATCTTGATCCAAGCGGCATCTTCTATCTTCATCCGATGGCGACCGGCTCCATCCTGAAGACCTCCACCGCGGACCCATCTTCATCCGGCGACGTCCAACTGAAGAATGACGGTTCCTTTAAGGGACGTCATCCAAGATGGCGTCCCTCGAATTCCGATTGGCTGATAGGATTCTATCAGCCAATCGGAATTAAGGTAGGAATATTCTGATTGGCTGATGGAATCAGCCAATCAGAATCAAGTTCAATCCGATTGGCTGATCCAATCAGCCAATCAGATTGAGCTCGCATTCTATTGGCTGTTCCGATCTGTAAGTAGCGGCGGTTTACGGAGTGGCAGATTAGGGGTTAAAAAAATATGCAGGGGTCAGCGATAGCGGGGGCGGCAGAATAGGGGTTAATAAGTGTAAGGTTAGGGGTGTTTAGACTCGGGGTACATGTTAGAGTGTTAGGTGCAGGCGTAGGAAGTGTTTACGCATAGCAAACAATGGGGCTGCGTTAAGAGCTGAACGCGGCTTTTTTGCAGGTGTTAGGTTTTTTTTCAGCTCAAACAGCCCCATTGTTTTCTATGGGGGAATCGTGCACGAGCACGTTCCTGAGGCTGGCCGCGTCCGTAAGCAACTCTGGTATCGAGAGTTGAAGCTGCGTTAAAAATGCTCTACGCTCCTTTTTTGGAGCCTAACGCAGCCTTTATGTGGACTCTCAATACCAGAGTTATTTTTATGGTGCGGCCAGAGAAAAGCCGGCGTTAGCTACGCGGGTCCTTACAAAACTCTAAATCTAGCCGTAAATTTGTCAGAACAAAATCTACTACTCATATGAAATGTAAACTAAGTGCTTTTGCATTGTCTTTTTTTATACATGTAATTATAATGTTATACTAATGTGTTTAGTTGTCCTTTAACACATAAGGAAGCCATTAAAGGGATAGTAAACATCAAAAATGTTATAATTTAAAAATAAAGAAAATCCCTTTATTTAACATTCCCCAGTTTTGCATAACCAACACTGCTATAGAAATACACTTTTTACTGTAATTACCTTGTATCTAAGCCTCTGCAGACTGCCCCCTTATTTTAGTTCTTTTGACAGACTTGCATTTCATGCAATTAGTGTTAACTATATGAAACACATGAACTAACGCCCTCAAGCTGTGAAAAACTGTCAAATACATTCAGATGAAAGGCGGACTTCAAGGGTTTAGAAATTAGCATATGAGCCTTTCTAAGTTTAGCTTTCAACTAAAAATAACAAGAGAACAAAGCAAATTTAATGATAAAAGTAAATTAGAAAGTTGTTTAAAATTACATGCCCTATCTGAATCATGAAAGTTTAATTTGGACGTATCACTTTAATACTAAGTAGCTTTCATGTTTTACTTTATCTTTCGCAGTGTATATTGTGTTAGTAAACATCTATGAAAACCTTTCTTGAAAAACCTGTAAAAATGTCTGTTTCTCACTTTCCTGATATATCATAAACATAATTTAATCGGTTTTACTAATGTAAATGGAAACTTGTTTAATGGATTGGAATGGTATAGAAAAATAAGCCACAAATATGGAGCTTGCAGATTTTACAATGTTTTTACATGGAAATGTAGATTGGAATGAGGGCCATACAGGGGTCAAGTCCAGCGGGAACCCATAGGAACGGAGTTCCTGCACTATTTTTGCAATAGAAACTAAGTTCCCTCTGGACAGAGAATAGAAATGCTTCAATAAACACTGCTGCTGGTGGAAGGAGCTAGAGCACAGTCTGGTTAGAGAGATAGTGAGATACTCTAGTAATGGGCAGTAACACTTCCTACACTATACTAAATGTAGCCTGTCAGCTGTCCTGCTGTGTGATCACCCCGCACTGTGTGTACATATCTGTGTAGCTTGCTCTGGTGTTATTTAGCTCCCTTCAAGCTTCAACAGAAATAGGACTATAGCACCTTAAGTGGGTGAGACTCTGTGACAGAGGATTCTCACGCAACCATTCAAACCTTCATTGGATTTAATTTGCTTTCATTAACCAAAGTGTATAGATTATATACATATAAATACAGTGTGTATATATATATATATATATATATATATATATATATAAAAAACAATATTAATTGTGAGGGGGAGGGTGGA
This sequence comes from Bombina bombina, assembly GCF_027579735.1. Classification (NCBI taxonomy): domain Eukaryota; kingdom Metazoa; phylum Chordata; class Amphibia; order Anura; family Bombinatoridae; genus Bombina; species Bombina bombina. Next base: position 841,472,517 of record NC_069499.1, on the reverse strand, counting down.
AGGCTTAGTGAGTTCCCACACTTTTTTGTAGGACTTGACCCCTGGTGGGGCCATATGTATATATATAAATGTCTTGTGATGATTTTGGGACATAGTGAAAACTAAACTAGCTAAATTGATTTTTAAATATGTAGTGGTCTGAAATAGCTGTCAATTTGAGCTACATACTGTCAGGACATTTAAAGGGACAGTAAACACCAACAATGTTATTGTTTAGAAAGATAGATAATCCCTTTATTTACAATTCCCCAGTTTTGCATAACCAACACTGTTATAGAAATATACTTTTTACCGCTGTAATTACCTTGTATCTAAGCTTTTGCAGTCTCCTTATCTCAGATCTTTTGACAGACTTGCATTTCAGGCAATTAGTGCTGTCTCTTATATAACTCCACGGGCATGAGCACAATGTTATCTTTATGGCACATGAACTAACGCCCTCTAGCTGTGAAAAACTGTCAAATGCATTAGGATAAGAGGCGGCCTTCAAGGGCTTAGAAATTAGCATATGAGACTACCTAGGTTTAGAGTTCAACTAAGAATACCAAGAAAACAAATTATATTTGATGATAAAAGTAAATTAAAAAGTTGTTTAAAATTACATGCCTTATCTGAATCATGAAAGTTTAATTTTGACTTTATTGTCCCTTTTATATATAGGTATAGATAAATATTTTACACAAAAAAAACAAACATCAGATATACAGGGAGTGCAGAATTATTAGGCAAGTTGTATTTTTGAGGATTAATTTTATTATTGAACAACAACCATGTTCTCAATGAACCCAAAAAACTCATTAATATCAAAGCTGAATAGTTTTGGAAGTAGTTTTTAGTTTGTTTTTAGTTATAGCTATTTTAGGGGGATATCTGTGTGTGCAGGTGACTATTACTGTGCATAATTATTAGGCAACTTAACAAAAAACAAATATATACCCATTTCAATTATTTATTTTTACCAGTGAAACCAATATAACATCTCAACATTCACAAATATACATTTCTGACATTCAAAAACAAAACAAAAACAAATCAGTGACCAATATAGCCACCTTTCTTTGCAAGGACACTCAAAAGCCTGCCATCCATGGATTCTGTCAGTGTTTTGATCTGTTCACCATCAACATTGCGTGCAGCAGCAACCACAGCCTCCCAGACACTGTTCAGAGAGGTGTACTGTTTTCCCTCCTTGTAAATCTCACATTTGATGATGGACCACAGGTTCTCAATGGGGTTCAGATCAGGTGAACAAGGAGGCCATGCCATTAGATTTTCTTCTTTTATACCCTTTCTTGCCAGGCACGCTGTGGAGTACTTGGACGCGTGTGATGGAGCATTGTCCTGCATGAAAATCATGTTTTTCTTGAAGGATGCAGACTTCTTCCTGTACCACTGCCTGAAGAAGGTGTCTTCCAGAAACTGGCAGTAGGACTGGGAGTTGAGCTTGACTCCATCCTCAACCCGAAAAGGCCCCACAAGCTCATCTTTGAAGATACCAGCCCAAACCAGTACTCCACCTCCACCTTGCTGGCGTCTGAGTCGGACTGGAGCTCTCTGCCCTTTACCAATCCAGCCACGGGCCCATCCATCTGGCCCATCAAGACTCACTCTCATTTCATCAGTCCATAAAACCTTAGAAAAATCAGTCTTGAGATATTTCTTGGCCCAGTCTTGACGTTTCAGCTTGTGTGTCTTGTTCAGTGGTGGTCATCTTTCAGCCTTTCTTACCTTGGCCATGTCTCTGAGTATTCCACACCTTGTGCTTTTGGGCACTCCAGTGATGTTGCAGCTCTGAAATATGGCCAAACTGGTGGCAAGTGGCATCTTGGCAGCTGCACGCTTGACTTTTCTCAGTTCATGGGCAGTTATTTTGCGCCTTGGTTTTTCCACACGCTTCTTGCGACCCTGTTGACTATTTTGAATGAAACGCTTGATTGTTCGATGGTCACGCTTCAGAAGCTTAGCAATTTTAAGAGTGCTGCATCCCTTTGCAAGATATCTCACTATTTTTGACTTTTCTGAGCCTGTCAAGTCCTTCTTTTGACCCATTTTGCCAAAGGAAAGGAAGTTGCCTAATAATTATGCACACCTGATATAGGGTGTTGATGTCATTAGACCACACCCCTTCTCATTACAGAGATGCACATCACCTAATATGCTTAATTGCTAGTAGGCTTTCGAGCCTATACAGCTTGGAGTAAGAGAACATGCATAAAGAGGATGATGTGGTCAAAATACTCATTTGCCTAATAATTCTGCACTCCCTGTACAGTATACAGAAATATGAATTTAAGAAGAAATATAACATATTTTGCTATGAACATTGGAATGTGAAATATTAATATTTTCATGTCGGGTTAGCCCACTTGTTGGGTGTTTTTTTTCCCCACTTTTTTTTTAACCATTGACTTCTATGGGAGAATACGTTAACGAGGTCGCAATATTCTAACTTTGTTTATTTTGCACGCAATAGGTTAGCGTGCAAGCGAAAACGTTTTACTTTCAACGTGTAATACGCGTGGTACTCTGCGCTTGCAAAAAGCCAAAGTTGCACACAGTAACGAGCAAGTGGGAGCAATAAATAGCCCTTAAATAGCTGCACTTCTAATGGACGGGAATGGTTTTAAAAAAAACACCAAAAAATCACCTAGGTTTGCATATGATGTTTTCCTACTTCTGGATTGTAATGCACGCAATAGGTTAGCGTGCAAGCGAAAACGTTTTACTTTCAACGTGTAATACGCGTGGTACTCTGCGCTTGCAAAAAGCCAAAGTTGCACACAGTAACGAGCAAGTGGGAGCAATAAATAGCCCTTAAATAGCTGCACTTCTAATGGACGGGAATGGTTTTAAAAAAAACACCAAAAAATCACCTAGGTTTGCATATGATGTTTTCCTACTTCTGGATTGTAATAGCGGCTACTATTACAAGTACACACACATATATATATATATATATATATATATATATATATATATATATATATATATATATATATATATATATATATACACACACACACACACATATATATATATATTAATTTTGAATGTTTGATATCTAATAACTTATATTGAAAATTTAAAGAAAATTGTGTTTTTTTTTCTCTGAGGTTTGTTGAAAGACTGGGTTCATGTATCCCTTTTCCTGGAAAAAGATGATTTACCAAGCAAAACTAGTTTGTGACAAACTAAGGAGAGTCTATATATATCATTTAAATATTTGCCTGAGGTAAATATGAACCTCAAAGGTCAAATCTCAGTTAATTCATGTTATTACTGTGTGAAACGCCTTTTGTTTTTACATAAAAATATTTATTGGCAGAAAACTTGTAGATATAAGTGAAAGGTGAAGCATATGAGATGCAGTCTGTACTGCTGAATTTCCTGCCTACTCAAACAAATAATATATATATATATATATATATATATATATATATATATATATATATATATATATATATATATATATATACTAATAAAATATATACAAAAATACTCATACTAAAATTTCCTTCAGATATTTAATTTTTGTGTGTGTGTGTGTGTGTGTAATATATTAAAGGGACAGTCAAATCCCCAAAAAAAGGCCGCCTCTAATCAAAATGCATTTTGTCAGTTTTTCACCACTAGAGGGTGTTAGTTCATGTGTTTCATATAGATAACATTGAGCTCATGCATGTGAATTTACAGAGGAGTGAGCACCGATTGGCTAAACTACATGTCTGTCAAAAGAACTGAAATAAGGGGGCAGTCCGCAGAGGCTTAGATAAAAGGTAATCACAGAGGTAAAACGTGTATTATTATAACTGTGTTGGTTATGCAAAACTGGGGAATGGGTAATTAAGGGATTATCTATATTTCTCTTGTTAGGTGTATCCAGTCCACGGATCATCCATTACTTGTGGGATATTCTCCTTCCCAACAGGAAGTTGCAAGAGGATCACCCACAGCAGAGCTGCTATATAGCTCCTCCCCTAACTGCCATATCCAGTCATTCTCTTGCAAGCTCTCAACATAGCTGGAGGTAGTAAGAGGAAAGTGGTAAAATATAGTTAGTTTTTTCTTCAATCAAAAGTTTATTGTTTTTAAATGGTACCGGAGTGTACTATTTTATCTCAGGCAGCATTTAGAAGAAGAATCTGCCTGCGTTTTTCTATGATCTTAGCAGAAGTAACTAAGATCCACTGCTATTCTCACATATGTCTGAGGAGTGAGGTAACTTCAGAGGGAGAATGGCGTGCAGGGTATCCTGCAATAAGGTATGTGCAGTTAAGTTTTTCTAGGGATGGAATTTGCTAGAAAATGCTGCTGATACCAGATTAATGTAAGTTAAAGCCTAAATACAGTGATTTAATAGCGACTAGTATCAGGCTTGCTATCAGAGGTATATACTCTGATTAATGTGCAATATAAAACATTTGCTGGCATGTTTAATCGTTTTTATATATGCTTTGGTGATAAAACTTATTGGAGCCTAGTTTTTTCCACATGGCTGGCTTTATTTTTGCCTAGCAACAGTTTCCTGAGGCTTTCCACTGTTATAGTATAAAAGTTACAGTTGGTGCAGTTAAAATTACAAACTGTGACATTCAGCTTCCCTCAGCAGTCCCCTGCATGCTATAGGACATCTCTGAAGGGCTCAAAAGGCTTCAAAAGTAGGAGCTGTGGCAGTTGTTATGACTGTTTAAAAAACATATTTTTCATTTTGTTAATCTGTTTTTTGTATTAAGGGGTTAATCATCCATTTGCAAGTGGGTGCAATGCTCTGCTAACTTGTTACATACACTGTAAAAATTTTGTTAGTTTAACTGCCTTTTTTCACTGTTATTTCAAATTTTGGCAAAATTTGTTTCTCTTAAAGGCACAGTAACGTTTTTTTATATTGCTTGTTAACTTGATTTAAAGTGTTTTCCAAGCTTGCTAGTCTCATTGCTAGTCTGTATAAACATGTCTGACATAGAGGAAACTCCTTGTTCATTATGTTTAAAAGCCATGGTGGAACCCCATAGGAGAATGTGTACTAAATGTATTGATTTCACTTTAAACAATAAAGATCAGCTGTTATCTTTAAAATAATTATCACCAGAGGATTCTGACGAGGGGGAAGTTATGCCGACTAACTCTCCCCACGTGTCGGACCCTTTGACTCCCGCTCAAGGGACTCACGCTAAAATGGCGCCAAGTACATCAAAGACGCCCATAGCGATTACTTTGCAGGACATGGCGGCAATCATGGATAATACCCTGTCAGCGGTATTAGCCAGACTGCCTGAATTCAGAGGAAAGCGCAATAGCTCTGGGGTTAGACGTAATACAGAGCGCGCAGATGTTTTAAGGCCCATGTCTGATACTGCGTCACAATATGCAGAAGCTGAGGAAGAGCTTCAGTCTGTGGGTGACGTCTCTGACTCGGGGAAACCTGATTCAGATATGTCTACTTTTAAATTTAAGCTTGAGAACCTCCGGGTGTTGCTTGGAGAGGTTTTAGCTGCTCTGAATGACTGTGACACAATTGCAGTGCCAGAGAAATTGTGTAGAGTGGATAAATACTACGCGGTGCCGGTGTATACTGACGTTTTTCCAATACCTAAAAGGTTTACAGAAGTTATTACTAAGGAGTGGGACAGACCCGGTGTGCCGTTTTCCCCCCCTCCTATTTTTAGAATTTTTTTTCCAATAGACGCCACCACACGGGACTTATGGCAGACGGTCCCTAAGGTGGAGGGAGCAGTTTCTACTTTAGCAAAGCGTACCACTATCCCTGTCGAGGACAGTTGTGCTTTTTCAGATCCAATGGATAAAAAATTAGAAGGTTACCTTAAGAAAATGTTTATTCAACAAGATTTTATCCTGCAGCCCCTTGCATGCATTGCTCCTGTCACTGCTGCTGCAGCGTTCTGGTTTGAGTCTCTGGAAGAGGCCTTTCAGACAGCTACTCCATTGACTGAAATACTTGACAAGCTTAGAACACTTAAGCTAGCTAATTCTTTTGTTTCTGATGCCATTGTTCATTTGACTAAACTAACGGCTAAGAATTCTGGATTCGCCATCCAGGTGCGTAGGGCGCTATGGCTTAAATCTTGGTCAGCTGACGTGACTTCAAAGTCTAAATTACTTAACATTCCCTTCAAGGGGCAGACCCTATTCGGGCCTGGTTTGAAGGAAATAATTGCTGACATTACTGGAGGTAAGGGTCATACCCTTCCTCAGGACAGGGCCAAATCAAGGGCCAAACAGTCTAATTTTCGTGCCTTTTGAAACTTCAAGGCAGGTGCAGCATCAACTTCCTCTACTACAAAACAAGAGGGAACTTTTGCGCAATCCAAGCCGGCCTGGAAATCTAACCAGGCCTGGAGCAAAGGCAAGCAGGCCAGATAGCCTGCTGCTGCCTCTAAGACAGCATGAAGGAACGGCACCCTATCCGGCATTGGATCTAGTAGGGGGCAGACTTTCACTCTTCGCCCAGGCGTGGGCAAGAGATGTTCAGGATCCCTGGGCGTTGGAGATCATATCTCAGGGATATCTTCTGGACTTCAAAGCTTCCCCCCCCCACAAGGGAGATTTCACCTTTCGAGATTATCTGTAAACCAGATAAAGAAAGAGGCATTCTTACGCTGTGTGCAAGACCTCCTAATAATGGGAGTGATCCATCCAGTTCCACAGATGGAACAAGGACAGGGATTTTATTCAAATCTGTTTGTGGTTCCCAAAAAAGAGGGAACCTTCAGACCAATTTTGGATCTAAAGATCTTAAACAAATTCCTCAGAGTTCCATCGTTCAAAATGGAAACTATTCGGACAATCCTACCTATGATCCAGGAGGGTCAGTACATGACCACAGTGGATTTAAAGGATACTTATCTTCACATACCGATTCACAAAGATCATCATCGGTTCCTAGGGTTTGCCTTTCTAGACAGGCATTACCAGTTTGTGGCTCTTCCCTTCGGGTTAGCTACAGCCCCAAGAATTTTTGCAAAGGTTCTGGGGTCTCTTCTGGCGGTCCTAAGACCACGGAGCATAGCAGTGGCCCCTTATCTAGACGACATCCTGATACAGGCGTCAAACTTCCAAATTGCCAAATCTCATACGGACATAGTGTTGGCATTTCTGAGGTCGCATGGGTGGAAAGTGAACAAGGGAAAGAGTTCTCTATCACCCCTCACAAGGGTTTCCTTCCTAGGAACTCTGATAGATTCTGTAGAAATGAAAATTTACCTGACGGAGTCCAGGTTATCAAAGCTTCTAAATTCCTGCCGTGTTCTTCACTACATTCCGCGCCCTTCGGTGGCTCAGTGCATGGAAGTGATCGGCTTAATGGTAGCGGCGATGGACATAGTGCCATTTGCGCGCCTACATCTCAGACCGCTGCAATTATGCATGCTCAGTCAGTGGAATGGGGATTACACAGATTTGTCCCCTCTGCTAAATCTGGATCAAGAGACCAGAGATTCTCTTCTCTGGTGGTTATCTCGGGTCCATCTGTCCAAAGGTATGACCTTTCGCAGGCCAGATTGGACAATTGTAACAACAGATGCCAGCCTTCTAGGTTGGGGTGCAGTCTGGAATTCCCTGAAGGCTCAGGGATCGTGGACTCAGGAGGAGAAACTCCTCCCAATAAATATTCTGGAGTTAAGAGCAGTATTCAATGCTCTTCTAGCTTGGCCTCAGTTAGCAACCCTGAGGTTCATCAGATTTCAGTCGGACAACATCACGACTGTGGCTTACATCAACCATCAAGGGGGGACCAGGAGCTCCCTAGCGATGTTAGAAGTCTCCAAGATAATTCGCTGGGCAGAGACTCACTCTTACCATCTAGCAGCGATACATATCCCAGGTGTAGAGAACTGGGAGGCGGATTTTCTAAGTCGTCAGACTTTTCATCCGGGAGAGTGGGAACTCCATCCGGAGGTGTTTGCTCAATTGGTTTATCATTGGGGCACACCAGAATTGCATCTCATGGCGTCTCGCCAGAACGCCAAGCTTCCTTGTTACGGATCCAGGTCCAGGGACCCAGAAGCAACGCTGATAGATGCTCTAGCAGCACCATGGTTCTTCAACCTGGCTTATGTGTTTCCACCGTTTCCTCTGCTCCCTCGACTGATTGCCAAAATCAAACAGGAGAGAGCATCAGTGATCTTGATCGCGCCTGCGTGGCCACGCAGGACCTTGTATGCAGACCTGGTGGACATGTCATCCTTTCCACCTTGGCCTCTGCCTCTGAGACAAGACCTTCTACTACAAGGTCCTTTCAATCATCCAAATCTAATTTCTCTGAGACTGACTGCCTGGAGATTGAACGCTTGATTTTATCAAGGCGTGGCTTCTCCGAGTCAGTCATTGATACCTTAATACGATATAAGATATGGCGCAAATATCTTCATTGGTGCGAATCCAAGAATTACTCATGGAGTAAGGTTAGGATTCCTAGGATATTGTCCTTTCTCCAAGAGGGTTTGGATAAAGGATTATCAGCTAGTTCTTTAAATGGACAGATTTCTGCTCTGTCTATCCTTTTGCACAAGCGTCTGGCAGAGGTTCCAGACGTCCAGGCATTTTGTCAGGCTTTGGTTAGAATTAAGCCTGTGTTTGAACCTGTTGCTCCTCCATGGAGCTTAAACTTGGTTCTTAAGGTTCTTCAAGGAGTTCCGTTTGAACCCCTTCATTCCATTGATATCAAACTTTTATCTTGGAAAGTTCTGTTTTTGATGGCTAGTTCCTCGGCTCGTAGAGTCTCTGAGTTATCAGCTTTACAATGTGATTCTCCTTATCTGATTTTCCATACAGATAAAGTAGTTCTGCGTACAAAACCTGGGTTTTTACCTAAGGTAGTTTCCAACAAGAATATCAATCAAGAGATTGTTGTTCCATCATTGTGTCCTAATCCTTCTTCAAAGAAGGAACGTGTTTTGCATAATCTGGACGTAGTCCGTGCCTTGAAGTTTTACTTACAGGCTACTAAAGATTTTCGTCAAACATCTGCCCTGTTTGTCGTTTACTCTGGACAGAGGAGAGGTCAAAAAGCTTCGGCAACCTCTCTCTCCTTTTGGCTTCGGAGCATAATACGCTTAGCCTATGAGACTGCTGGACAGCAGCCCCCTGAAAGGATTACAGCTCATTCTACTAGAGCTGTGGCTTCCACCTGGGCCTTTAAAAATGAGGCTTCTGTTGAACAGATTTGCAAAGCGGCAAATTTTACAAATTTGATACTTTTGCTTCTTCGGAGGCTATTTTTGGGAGAAAGGTTCTACAGGCAGTGGTCCCTTCCGTTTAAGTACCTGCCTTGTCCCTCCCTTCATCCGTGTACTTTGGCTTTGGTATTGGTATCCCACAAGTAATGGATGATCCGTGGACTGGATACACCTAACAAGAGAAAACATAATTTATGCTTACCTGATAGATTTATTTCTCTTGTGGTGTATTCAGTCCATGGCCCGCCCTGTCCTTTTAAGGCAGGTCTAAATTTTAAACTCCAGTCACCACTGCACCCTATGGTTTCTCCTTTCTCGGCTAGTTTCGATCGAATGACTGGATATGGCAGTTAGGGGAGGAGCTAAATAGCAGCTCTGCTGTGGGTGATCCTCTTGCAACTTCCTGTTGGGAAGGAGAATATCCCACAAGTAATGGATGATCCGTGGACTGGATACACCACAAGAGAAATAAATTTATCAGGTAAGCATAAATTATGTTTTTAAAACAACACAAATTCTGGTGTTGACTGCCCCTTTAACGTAATAGAGTAAAATAACGTTTCAAGTGGGCAGGCTAGTGTTATGTGCAACATTTACTGAAAAGCGCTTTCTAAGAAAAGGATTTTCAGTGTTAATCCACGGATATAATTGACTTGTATTTGTCTTTTATATCAGTGATCATGAAAAGCAACAGAAGTATAACAGGTAGCACTGACTGATGTAAGAAAAGCTTACTCTATACCAAGGCATTCAAAAGCTGTGTTTGAGCCCATTTTATTAAAGGGATACGAAACTCAAGAATGTTGCGATTCAGACAGATCATACAATTTTATAAGTGTCCCATTGACTTCTAAATTTGCTTTAATCCCATGATATTCTTTGTTAAAGAGATACCCAGGTAGGTGTCTGGAGAAATAGTGCTGCCATCTTGTGCTCATACAAATGGATTCTTGCACAGCTACTGCCTTATAGTGCTCCAGACATGTGCACATTCCTGAGCTTATGTCCCTGCTTTTCAACAAAAGATACCAAGAGAATGAAGACATTTTGATAATAGAAGTAAATTAGATAGGTTGTTTAAAATATGCTCTATCTAAATCATGAAAGAAAAAAATTGGGTTTCATATCCCTTTAACGGGACAGTCTACTTGAAAATGTTTATTTAAAAAGGTAGATAATCGCTTTATTACCCATTCACCAGCTTTGAATAACCAACACAGTTATATTAACCCTTTGAGTGCTAACGACCGCTCTGAGCCGTTGCAAATTTTCCCAGTCAGGTGCTGACGACCGCTCAGAGCCGCCGCTAGCACTCACCCACCTTGAGGGCAATCTGGGGGCTCCCATTGACTCCCACCCCGGCGATCAGGCCTGTATAGTGACAGGCATCGCAGAGGCTTCCCGTTTTGCATGGTGATGTCACGCGCAATTACGTCACCGTGCAACTTTATTGAAAAAATACAATGGACAGTATAGGGAAATGTGGGCATCTAAGCAGCTACAGTTGGAAAGGTAATCGCCTAACCTTTCCAACGGTATAAGTCTTGGGGTTCTGAAAAAAAAAGTTAATAAAATATATATTTTAAAAGAAAAATCATATTCAGCTTAGCACCCAGTTGGGAAATTGCTTAGTACTCAAAGGATTAATACACTTTGTACCTATGTGATTACCTTGTATCTAAGCCTCTGCAGACTGCCTCCTTATCTTAGTACTTTAGACAGATTTGCATTTTAGCCAATCAGTGCTGACTCATAAATAACTACAAGGGAGTTAGCACAATGTTATTTTTATGGCACACACGAACTAGCATTGTTAAGCTGTGAAAAACTTTCAAAATGCACTGAAATAAGAGGTGGCCCCTAAGGGCTTAGAATTTAGCATATAAACCTACCTAGGTTTAGCTTTCAGCAAAGAATACCTAAAAGAACAGAGCAGATTTGATGATAAAAGTAAATTGAAAAGTTGTTAAAAATTGCATGTCCTATCTGAATCATGGGAATTTAAATTTGACTAGACTTTCCCTTTAATTATCAATATTTATCTCTTCTCTTCTAACTTGTTTTACAAATGGTTTTAAATAAACGATGGTTGCCATTTTCAATTTGATTTTGTGGTTTATTTCCTGTTACATTTCAGCATGTCTCTGCTTGTTTCATACAGGCAATAAATAAGTGCAGCAAGCATAGAGCTCACAACAAAAAAAAATAATCTGAGTAATCATAAATAATAATTCCATGTACTTTATGATGATTAATAACGCACTGACTAAGGAATATTACTGAATATATTTCTCTTGTTAAGTGTATCCAGTCCACGGATCATCCATTACTTGTGGGATATATTCCCTTCCCAACAGGAAGTTGCAAGAGGATCACCCACAGCAGAGCTGCTATATAGCTCCTCCCCTACATGTCATATCCAGTCATTCTCTTGCAACCCTCAACATAGATGGAGGTCGTGAGAGGACTGTGGTGTTTTATACTTAATTATTTCTTCAATCAAAAGTTTGTTATTTTTAAATGGCACCGGAGTGTGCTGTTTTTTTCTCAGGCAGTATTTGGAAGAAGAATGTGCATGCGTTTTCTATGATGTTAGCAGAAGTAACTAAGATCCACTGGCTGTTCTCACACATTCTGAGGAGTGGGGTAACTTCAGAAAGGGAATGGCGTGCGGGGTATCCCGCAACTAAGGTATGTGCAATAAAATATTTTTCTAAGGAATGGAATTGACTAAGAAAATGCTGCTGATACCGAAGTAATGTAAGTAAAGCCTTAAATGCAGCGAAAGCGACTGGTATCAGGCTTATTAATGTATGTGCAGTAAAATAATTTTCTAGGTAATGGAATTTGACTAAGAAAATGCTGCTAATACTGAAGTAATGTAGTAAAGCCTTAAATGCAGTAGAAGCGACTGGTACCAGGCTTATCATTAGAGATACATACTCTTAAAAAAAGATGTTTTTAAAACGTTTGCTGGCATGTTTAATCGTTTTTTTGAGGTACATTGGTGATAAAATTTATTGGGGCATATATTTTCCACATGGCTAACTTAATTTCTGCATAGAAACAGTTAACTGAGGCTTCCCACTAATGTAATAATAAGTGGGAGGGGCCTATTTTAGCGCTTTTTTTGCTCAGTAAAAATTCAGACTCAGTCTTCCTGCTTCTTCTTGCATGATCCAGGACGTCTCTAGAGAGCTCAAGGGACTTCAAAAGTCATTTTGAGGGAGGTAATCAGTCACAGCAGACCTGTGACAGTGTGTTTAAAAACGTTTTTTTCTCTATTGATTATCCGGTTTGGGTATTAAGGGGTTAATCATCCATTTGCAAGTGGGTGCAATGCTCTGCTAATTTAATACATTTACTGTGAAATTTTGGTTGGTATAACTGATTTGGTTCATTGTTATTTCAACTTGAGACAGGTTGTGTGCTTCTTAAAGGCGCAGTAACGTTTTTTATTTTGCTTGTAAACTGATTTTAAACTGTTTTCCAAGCTTGCTAGTCTCATTGCTAGTCTGTTTAAACATGTCTGACACAGATGAATCTGTTTGTTCATTATGTTTGAAGGCCAGTGTGGTGTGGAGCCCCATAGAAATATGTGTACTAAATGTATTGATTTCACTTTAAATAATAAAGGTCAGTCTTTATCTATAAAAGAATTATCACCAGACGACGAGGGGGAAGTTATGCCGACTAACTCTCCTCACGTGTCAGTACCTTCGCCTCCTGCTCAGGGGGCGCGTGCTAATATGGCGCAAAGTACATCAGGGACGCCTATAGCAATTACTTTACAGGACATGGCTACAATCATGAATACCCTGTCAGAAGTATTATCTAGATTGCCAGAATTGAGAGGCAAGCGCGATAGCTCTGGGATTAGGAGAGATGCAGAGCGCGCTGGTGCTGTAAGAGCCATGTCTGATACTGCGTCACAGTTTGCAGAACATGAGGACGGAGAGCTTCATTCTGTGGGTGACGGATCTGATCCGGGGAAACCTGATTCAGAGATCTCTAATTTTAAATTTAAGCTTGAGAACCTCCGTGTATTGCTTGGGGAGGTTTTAGCTGCTCTGAATGACTGTAACACAGTTGCAATTCCAGAGAAATTGTGTAGGCTGGATAGATACTATGCGGTACCGGTGTGTACTGACGTTTTTCCTATACCTAAAAGGTTTACAGAAATTATTAGCAAGGAGTGGGATAGACCCGGTGTGCCATTTTCCCCACCTCCTATATTTAGGAAGATGTTTCCAATAGACGCCACTACACGGGACTTATGGCAGACGGTCCCTAAGGTGGAGGGAGCAGTTTCTACTTTAGCTAAGCGTACCACTATCCCGGTGGAGGATAGTTGTGCTTTTTCGGATCCAATGGATAAAAAATTAGAAGGTTACCTTAAGAAAATGTTTGTTCAACAAGGTTTTATCTTACAGCCCCTTGCATGCATTGCGCCTGTCACTGCTGCTGCGGCATTCTGGTTTGAGTCTCTGGAAGAGGCCATTCACACAGCTCCATTGGATGAAATTATGGACAAGCTTAAATCACTTAAGCTAGCTAATGCATTTGTTTCTGATGCCATTGTACATTTGACCAAACTAACGGCTAAGAACTCCGGATTCGCCATCCAGGCGCGGAGAGCGCTATGGCTTAAATCCTGGTCAGCTGACGTGACTTCTAAATCTAAATTACTTAATATTCCTTTCAAGGGGCAGACCTTATTCGGGCCCGGCTTGAAAGAAATTATTGCTGACATTAGTGGAGGTAAGGGACATACCCTTCCTCAAGACAGGGCCAAATCAAAGGCCAAACAGTCTAATTTTCGTGCCTTTCGAAATTTCAAGGCAGGAGCAGCATCAACTTCCTCCACTCCAAAACAGGAAGGAACTGTTGCTCGTTACAGACAGGCCTGGAAAACTAACCAGTCCTGGAACAAGGGCAAGCAGGCCAGAAAACCTACTACTGCCCCCAAGACAGCATGAAGGAACGGCCCCCTATCCGGAAACGGATCTAGTGGGGGGCAGACTTTCTCTCTTCGCGCAGGCGTGAGCAAGAGATTCCAGGATCCCTGGGCGTTGGAGATCATATCTCAGGGATATCTTCTGGACTTCAAAGCTTCTCCTCCTCGAGGGAGATTCCATCTATCAAGGTTATCAGAAAACCAGATAAAGAAAGAGGCATTCCTACACTGTGTACAAGACCTCCTAGTAATGGGGGTAATCCACCCGGTTCCACGGACAGAACGAGGACAGGGATTTTACTCAAATCTGTTTGTGGTTCCCAAGAAAGAGGGAACCTTCAGACCAATCTTGGACCTAAAGATCTTAAACAAATTCCTAAGAGTTCCATCATTCAAAATGGAAACTATTCGAACCATCCTACCCATGATCCAAGAGGGTCAGTACATGACCACAGTAGACTTAAAGGATGCCTACCTTCACATACCGATTCACAAAGATCATTATCGGTACCTGAGATTTGCCTTTCTAGACAGGCATTACCAGTTTGTAGGTCTTCCCTTCGGGTTGGCTACGGCCCCGAGAATCTTTACAAAGGTTCTGGGCTCACTTCTGGCGGTTCTAAGACCGCGAGGCATAGCGGTGGCTCCGTATCTAGACGACATCCTGATACAGGCATCAAGCTTTCAAATGGCCAAGTCTCATACAGAGATAGTTCTGGAATTTCTGAGGTTGCATGGGTGGAAAGTGAACGTGGAAAAGAGTTCTCTATCACCACTCACAAGAGTCTCCTTCCTAGGGACTCTTATAGATTCTGTAGAGATGAAAATTTACCTGACAGAGTCCAGGTTATCAAAACTTCTAAATGCTTGCCGTGTGCTTCATTCCATTCCACGCCCGTCAGTGGCTCAGTGCATGGAAGTAATCGGCTTAATGGTAGCGGCAATGGACATAGTGCCATTTGCGCGCCTGCATCTCAGACCGCTGCAATTATGCATGCTAAGTCAGTGGAATGGGGATTACTCAGATTTGTCCCCTCTACTAAATCTGGATCAGGAGACCAGAGATTCTCTTCTCTGGTGGCTTTCTCTGGTCCATCTGTCCAAGGGTATGACCTTTCGCAGGCCAGATTGGACGACAGATGCCAGCCTTCTAGGTTGGGGTGCAGTCTGGAACTCCCTGAAGGCTCAGGGATTGTGGACCCAGGAGGAGAAACTCCTCCCAATAAATATTCTGAAGTTAAGAGCAATATTCAATGCTCTTCTAGCTTGGCCTCAGTTAGCAACACTGAGGTTCATCAGATTTCAGTCGGACAACATCACGACTGTGGCTTACATCAACCATCAAGGGGGAACCAGGAGTTCCCTAGCGATGTTAGAAGTCTCAAAGATAATTCGCTGGGCAGAGTCTCACTCTTGCCACCTGTCAGTGATCTACATCCCAGGCGTGGAGAACTGGGAGGCGGACTTTCTAAGTCGCCAGACTTTTTATCCGGGGGAGTGGGAACTTCATCCGGAGGTGTTCGCTCAACTGATTCATCGTTGGGGCAAACCAGAACTGGATCTCATGGCGTCTCGCCAGAACGCCAAGCTTCCTCATTACGGATCCAGGTCCAGGGACCCGGGAGCGGCGCTGATAGATGCTCTAGCAGCCCCTTGGGTTTTCAAGATGGCTTATGTGTTTCCACCGTTTCCGCTGCTGCCTCGACTGATTGCCAAGATCAAAGAGGAGAGAGCATCAGTGATTCTGATAGCGCCTGCGTGGCCACGCAGAACCTGGTATGCAGACCTAGTGGACATGTCGTCCTGTCCACCATGGTCTCTGCCCCTGAGGCAGGACCTTCTAATACAAGGTCCTTTCAACCATCCAAATCTAATTTCTCTGAGGCTGACTGCATGGAGATTGAACGCTTGATCCTATCAAAGCATGGCTTCTCAGAGTCAGTTATTGATACCTTAATACAGGCACGGAAGCCTGTTACCAGAAAAATCTACCATAAGATATGGCGTAAATACTTATATTGGTGCAAATCCAAGAGTTACTCATGGAGTAAGGTTAGGATTCCTAGGATATTGTCCTTTCTACAAGAGGGTTTGGAAAAGGGCTTATCTGCTAGTTCGTTAAAGGGACAGATTTCTGC
Organism: Bombina bombina; assembly: GCF_027579735.1. Lineage (NCBI taxonomy): Eukaryota > Metazoa > Chordata > Amphibia > Anura > Bombinatoridae > Bombina > Bombina bombina. The sequence continues at coordinate 841,456,228 of NC_069499.1, read as the reverse complement.
TCTGTCTATTCTTTTGCACAAGCGTCTGGCAGAAGTTCCAGACGTCCAGGCTTTTTGTCAGGCTTTGGCTAGGATTAAGCCTGTGTTTAAAACTGTTGCTCCCCCATGGAGCTTAAACTTGGTTCTTAAAGTTCTCCAAGGAGTTCCGTTTGAACCCCTTCATTCCATTGATATTAAGCTTTTATCTTGGAAAGTTCTGTTTTTGATGGCTATTTCCTCGGCTCGAAGAGTCTCTGAGTTATCCGCCTTACATTGTGATTCTCCTTATCTGATTTTCCATTCAGACAAGGTAGTGCTGCGTACTAAACCTGGGTTTTTACCTAAGGTAGTTTCTAACAGGAATATCAATCAAGAGATTGTTGTTCCATCATTGTGCCCTAATCCTTCTTCAAAGAAGGAACATCTTTTGCATAATCTGGACGTAGTCCATACCCTGAAGTTCTATTTACAGGCAACTAAAGATTTTCGTCAAACTTCTTCCCTGTTTGTCGTTTACTCTGGTCAGAGGAGAGGTCAAAAAGCTTCGGCAACCTCTCTCTCCTTTTGGCTTCGTAGCATAATACGTTTAGCCTATGAGACTGCTGGACAGCAGCCCCCTGAAAGGATTACAGCTCATTCTACTAGAGCTGTGGCTTCCACCTGGGCCTTTAAAAATGAGGCCTCTGTTGAACAGATTTGCAAGGCTGCGACTTGGTCTTCGCTTCACACCTTTTCAAAATTTTACAAATTTGACACTTTTGCTTCTTCGGAGGCTGTTTTTGGGAGAAAGGTTCTACAGGCAGTGGTTCCTTCCATTTAAGTTCCTGCCTTGTCCCTCCCATCATCCGTGTACTTTAGCTTTGGTATTGGTATCCCACAAGTAATGGATGATCCGTGGACTGGATACACTTAACAAGAGAAAACATAATTTATGCTTACCTGATAAATTTATTTCTCTTGTAGTGTATCCAGTTTACGGCCCGCCCTGTCTTTTTAAGGCATATCTAAATTTGAATTAAAAACTCCAGTCACCACTGCACCCTATGGTTTCTCCTTTCTTGTTTTGTTTCGGTCGAATGACTGGATATGACATGTAGGGGAGGAGCTATATAGCAGCTCTGCTGTGGGTGATCCTCTTGCAACTTCCTGTTGGGAAGGGAATATATCCCACAAGTAATGGATGATCCGTGGACTGGATACACTACAAGAGAAATAAATTTATCAGGTAAGAATAAATTATGTTTTTATGTGAGACTTCTTTTTATTTATTGCAAAATGACCATTCCAATGGTTAGTATTAAAGGGACATCCCATTTCTCTACAGGCTCAACATACTACTGTGAATAAGCTAATAAAAAACATAGCTAAAAGGGCCCTTTGAACTCAGATTGGCACCAGATATCTGCCATGCCAATCTTACTGCTTACACCAGCAGTGATTGTAAGATTTCTCTGTGGACTATGCATAGAGTGGACCGACCCGTCAGCGGCCACGTGCACAAACTACATATGCACATGATACATTAATAAAAATTTTTATAAAAGGATGAAAAACCCTTTTTAAATGCACTTCACATTACTAATTGCTTGCAATAGAATACTGGTACTGTAGAGAACCAGCATAATATTGACTTCCATGGCCCTTTAATTAACATTCCCTGTCTAATTTGTCAGGTTTCTGTAATTTACTGGTACTGCTTCCATTTAAAGCACATTTCTGACTTTCAAATAATCCCTCCCAGAAATTGTCACGTTACTTCTGTTGCATCACTTACAGAAATAGGTCTTCTATAGAAATAAAGGTACGTTTAACAATTCTGCAGCTTGACTTAGATTCCAATTATGTGATGTTAAAGTGACTTTTGTTAATGTCTTCCTACACTGCAATTAACGTTAATCAACTTTAATAGTGTCCCACTAAGTCCAAGAGCAATCAAAAATTCAGAATCCACGAATCATTCTCTAATTACTGCATAAAATGTTAATAGAAATAATCTTCTGTACCATAAAATATCAGTAAATTCAGCTGTGAATCTCTCAGTGGGTTCTGAATGCTTTGCCTTATCTCTGTAGCAGTAAAATAGCATGAATCTCATTGACCGAAACACCAGGTTAGACCCACCTCTTCTGCATTTCAACACAGCAATAATAGACAGTACATTTATCTTTCATTTCAACTAAACAGTCAGGTACTGAGATTTCTATGACTTACCTTTGAAATAAAAAAGGTTGGTGCATGAATCACTTTACTCAGTGGAGTCATTTTTTTAAAAAATAATGAAATACCAAAATGACTAATAACCGATTTAAAGAATTGCATCAAAAGAATATAATTTTCTCATTGATTGACCAACTTTATTACGTTTTTCAGTTACAAAGTATCATAAACATTTGCACAATTGTAAATAAAAATATGTATTGCAGATAATTAATCCACACTTTCTTTAAAGCATTTTGCAAGATGTAACCGTTAGGGGCACACAGAAAAAAAATAACTTTTTATTTCATATTTTATGTCAAAATACCCTTCAGAAAAGCACACACTAGGGCCTACATCCTATGCTGTCTGCTATAATAAAGTTACTATGAAACAATCTATTGTCTGCAAGCTTTTGTAAGCAGCTCCATTTTAGCGATCTGATCAAATTTAATTTTATTAAAAGAAAAGGGGCGTAGCCAAGCAGTGCAGACGAGCAGCAATGTCTCTCCCATAGAGCGGCTGGGGGGGCCCTATTTGAAGTGGGCCTACACGGCGCAGACAGTGCGCTCAAAGAAGCTAAAAATAGTTTCAGTGTAGGCACACTCCAAATATTGCCTACCAAAGTTTAACTAAACCTACTCTAGCTACCTCAGCACATGGCCGCTACCCTCCTTGCAACTTGCACTTCGCTGATTTTAACATATCGCACTGATGTCTATATGTCCGAGTCAATGTGCAGCCTACTCCCAATTACACACCCCGCAAACTCCCCCTGAATGCCTATAACTACGTCATGCCTCACCTGCGGACCAGACTTGAAGTGTCCCCCATTCCTCTCAGAAGGTAGCACCCCAAACAAGTGGTATCCCCAGGTGCCAATTGCCAACAGCATTCTATAAGGGAAAAAATAAATCGATAAATATACAAAAACAGTGGTAAGTATATATATATATATATATATATATATATATACAGTATATATAAATAAATGTATGTAAGGGTGCCAAGAAATATAGGTATGTTAAATATAACAACAATGTGATTACTCCATAAGAGGTGTGAAGCCTACAAACATATATATATAAGCAGTGAAAGCAATATGGCTCACAAACAAATAAGGAAAAAAGATGCACAATCCTTGTTGTGGAATATCCCTTATCCCCAGCTTTTCTAATAATGTTCGGCCAGACAAAAAAGTTCTGTAGTGAAAAGAATGAGAGAAGGCGCCTCATAGGGTAGACAACTATATCAATAATGGTAAGGTGATCAGTTGAAATGCTAGGAAAGCACACACTAGGGCCTACATCAGGCAAGCCGGATTCTGTGTAGCACACGTTTGTGCTTTACTACATGTGAGTAGCATTTCAACTGATCACCTTACCATTATTGATATAGTTGTCTACCCTATGAGGCGCCTTCTCTCATTCTTTTCAATACTAAAAGGGCAACTTGATCTCCTGCACCCTGCTTGATCAGCACCCCTATTAAGAAGCGCCGGACTGGGGCTCAAATCCGGTCTGGCACTCAGTTCCAGGAGCCCGGCTAGGATTTGCCTACCCTCCGGCATTTACCACATCTTCTTGATAAAATATGCATTGTCATGTATAATGTAGATTATTTAAAGTATTGTAGATATCTTCAAATTGATTTATTGTTGCTTGCTATTTGAAAATATATGTTTATGTTTAAAATAATAGAAAGCATAATTAAATACCTTTTAGTCTATAGATATATACAATATTCTAAATGTAGCCACCAATCAGCAAGCGCTATCCAGGGTCCTGAACCAAAAATGGGCTGGCTCCAAAACTTTAATTCCTGCTTTTTCAAATAAAGATACCAAGAGAACGAAGAAAAATTGATAATAGGAGTAAACTAGAAAGTTGCTTAAAATTGCATGCCATATCTGAATCATAAAATAAATAAATTGGGTTTAGTGTCCCTTTAACCCCTTAATGACAACTGACGTACCAGGTACGTCATACATTAACAAGCAGTTAATGACAATGGACGTACCTTGTACGTCAGTTGTCTAACAGAGTGCTGGAAGCGATCGCAATCGCTTCCAGCAGCTCTCAGGGTATTGCAGTGATGCCTCCATATGGAGGCATCCTGCAATACCTTTTTTAGAAGACTCCAATGCAGAGAGAGCCACTCTGTGGCCCTCTCTGCACCGGTAGTGATGGTGCCGGTTCGTTGGTGGGTGGGAGCGTAACAGGGAGGCGGGTGGGCGGCCCATCGCTACCCGGCATCCGGTTCCTAGAAGTGCAATGTGCACGCCGGGTGCCGGGAGCGTGCGGGGGGCGCGCGCATTAGCTGGCCACTGACACCAACGAGGAGGGAAGAGGGGGGGGGAAAGATTTAAAAAAAAAAAATAATATAAAAGGATCTGGGAGGGGGATAGGGGTATTGTGGGGGGCTGCTACACTACAGAAAACATAAAATAATGCAAAAGAGCAAAAAATACTTTTGTTTTTGGGGCAAATTGGGTACTGGCAGACAGCTGCCAGTACCCAAGATGGCCGCAATTAGATAGGGGAGAGGGTTAGAGAGCTGGGGGGGGATCATGGAGGTTGGGGCTAAGGCAGGAGTCCATCACAGCTAAAATATTTTATTTTTTTTATAAAAAAAAAAAAAAACTCCTTTTATTTAGTACTGGCAGACTTTCTGCCAGTACTTAAGATGGCGGGGACATTTGTGGGGTGGGGGAGGGAAGAGAGCTGTTTGGGAGGGATCAGGGGGTGGGATGTGTCAGGTGGGAGGCTGATCTCTACCCTAAAGCTAAAATTAACCCTGCAAGCTCCCTACAACCTACCTAATTAACCCCTTCACTGCTGGGCATAATTTACGTGTGGTGCGCAGCAGCATTTAGCGGCCTTCTAATTACCAAAAAGCAATGCCAAAGCCATATAAGTCTGCTATTTCTGAACAAAGGGGATCCCAAAGAAGCTTTTACAACAATTTGTGCCATAATAGCACAAGCTGTTTGTAAATAATTTCAGTGAGAAACCTAAAATTGTGAAAAATGTAAAGTTTTTTTTTTATTTGCTTGCATTTGGCGGTGAAATGGTGGCATAAAATATACCAAAATGTGCCTAGATCAATACTTTGGGTTGTCTTCTAACAAAAAATATATACATGTCAAGGGATATTCAGGTATTCCTGACGGATATCAGGGTTCCAATGTAACTAGCGCTAATTTTGAAAAAAAGTGGTTTGGAAATAGCGAAGTGCTACTTGTATTTATGGCCCTATAACTTGCAAAAAAAGCTAAGAACATGTAAACATTGGGTATTTCTAAATTCAGGACAAAATTTAGAAACTATTTAGCATGGGTGTTTTTTGGTGATTGAAGATGTGTAACAGATTTTGGGGGTCAAAGTTAGAAAAAGTGTGTTTTTTTCCATTTTTTCCTCATATTTTATTATTTTTTTTTGTAGTAAATTATAAGACATGATGAAAATAATGGTATCTTTAGAAAGTCCATTTAATGGCGAGAAAAACGGTATATAATATGTGTGGGTACAGTAAATGAGTAAGAGGAAAATTACAGCTAAACACAAACACCGCAGAAATGTAAAAATAGCCATTGTCATTAAGGGTAAGAAAATTGAAAAATGGTCCGGTCATTAAGGGGTTAAAGGAATATTAAACCCAATTTTTTTTTTCTTTCATGATTCAGATAGAGCATAGAATTTTAAGCAACTTTTTCATTTTCTCCTATTGTCAATTTTTCTTTCTTCTCTTGGTATCTTTATTTGAAAAGCAGAAATTTAAACTTAGGAGACGGCCCATTTTTGGTTCAGCACCTGGGTAGTGCTTGTTGATTGGTGTAGCAAATGTAGCCACCAATCAGCAAGCGCTACCTAGGTGCTGAACCTAAAATGGGCCGGCTCCTAAGCTTACCTTCAAATAAAGATACCAAGAAAACGAAGAAAAAATGATAGTAGGAGTAAATTACAAAGTTGCTTGAAATTGAATGCTCTATCTGAATCATGAAAGAAAATATTTGGGTTTATATATATATACCTATCACTAATAAACACAACAAGCTAACATGATTACATTTTAAAAGTATATGCAATACTTAAAACAATATACATGACAATATATACCATTTTAAAAAATGAAAAACAGTGCAAGGCCAGACTACATTATATGTACAATGTTTGAAATAAAATGCTTGGTATGGACTTCCGGTTGGCGGCGTTTCAAGATGGCCACTGATTCTTGAAGCTCCGTGAAGCTTGGAATTGAAAAGGGTTTACATATCGCCATCCTTCTCTCCCCTTTGTGCCCGGGAACCCTCTTGGATCAAGGCATTCCACCCCTTGGCCGCCGAGAAGCAAATTGAAGCTGAAAAGGCTGTCTGGCTCAGTAACAGACTGATTGCCGCCAAATTGCATTTACTGCCGCTTTCATCCAGCATTTGTCAACACTAATTTCTGACCTGATATAATGGAGATACTCTCCACAGAGGGACCTTTCAATAATGCCCTCCTCATAGCTGAGCTGAGAGCCGCACTTTTGCCTAAAATAGACTGTCTCCTAGCATCCTGTGCTAGCCTAAGTAGCATGTTGAGAGCAACGGAACAAGCTTGTAAGAAAAATCTGCGCATCTCCACACCTACCCCTCAGGATACAGTACCAAGCTCAACAGCATACCCGGGGGAAGATGGAGACTCAGAGTCCTCAGATCCTTCATGGCGGAGAAAAGAAGCGGCTATAAAGACGACTGAAGCGACTCTCTCCTATTTGAGCCTGCCGACACCCGCTAGGGAGCAAAGACAGGGATCAGAGAAAGGCTCATTGACATCTCTGCTGGCCCACCTGACACTCGATACGGATCTGGACATAATTTCTAAACTGTCTCTCACAGGAAAAGTTGCTCAAGCCTATACTACTAGTATCATCAAAACTAAGGGAGAACTACTGCACTCCAAGTATGGGTCCAATACCACACCTGAAACCCTACGTACTTATCCTGCTTACCAAAAAGAGAGCATGCCTGCATGACTGGCCAATAACTCTAGAAAGGTCTGGTTTCTTGATAGGAACACGGAATATACACTGGCTACAGATATGGGACTCGCAACAGGGAACTTGCAAGACGCAGGCCTGAAAGACATGCCTCGCTATTGCTCATATGAGAGGTGTCATTGGTGCGGTCGGAGAAGGCTCGGCTGGCCACGGGAGTTGGTTGATCTGCATACTGAAATCTGCCTGCTATGAGACCGGTTGCTTTCCGGTCTAAATCAGCGCCCCGCAATGTTAAATGGAACTTGAAGCTTTGTATTGAGTACTGTTTCTCTAACTACACAATTATACCCGGTTGTGTTACTGCTTGTTTATTACTATCTTCCCCTGTTTAATTGATAGACCTATTCCCTAATGTGTTGTGGTCTTTTGTTACTGCAAGCTAAGCTGGGAAATTTTGATAAAGTGGCGGGAGGGTGGCCAATGCATGGTATATAAACCCTTTTAAATTGTTAAACACAAGCTTTCATGCAAATTATAATTATTATGCTTAAGTGCCCAGCGTTGTTAGACCTATCGCCCTATCCTGCTACATATGAAATGATCTATGCCAACTAAAAGCTGCTAATTTATGAGAGATCAAATCCATAGTCACTTGAATCATAATATGTACGACACCGGCTATGTTCATAACATGCAATGTAATCTTTACTTAAAGACAAATCCGGCTGTGGCCTTTACATTTAGCGAGCAGGATAGAATCATGGGGCGTATGTATGTCTGACTCTATGTTTTATTGACTGCAGTCCCAATCTGTCTGCCCTTTATGACATTTCATAATATTGCCAGTCAATCCTAAGCTTTATGACTTCAACGAGCGTTATAGGATACACCAGATACAGTGGTAGTGCTGTCTGGATACTGTTTGGTAGGCTTGGTATTGTTTGTTTGTTGTTCACTCTAATTTAGTTTAGATCAGTTGAGTTTTTGTTTTAATTTTAACTTAGGTTGTTGGGGGCATCTTAGATACACGCTATGTCACACAAATATAGGTAGCTATGCATGGGTTGATTTATAATTGCTTAGTGAAACAGCCACAGGATTTTCACCACTGAATACAATATGACGCCTATATAGCCTGTTTTACCCTCATTAATACTCATCATTTCTATGCATAACTGGATGCACAAAGCAGTGCTACAATCAATTTAGACACCTTGTAATAGCCCCGTAGTTTAGTTTAATGTTAACCACCCTGTTATTTAGGTAGTATGGTCAATAGGGGTACTGCAGGTTTTGAATTAAAAATAAAAACCCCAACGGTGTAGATATTTAGGACACGAAACAGGATCTCAATGAAGACTGAAATTTTGCATGTTTGTCGTATAGATATAGTTGCATTGAGCTTCTAAATGATTTAACCTGTATCTTGAATAATGTATTGATTTTCTTTTATACCCTGCGTGGTATGATACCTTATTATGTATGTGTCTACATTGTTGGATATAAATAAAATTAAAAAAAAAAAAAAATGCTTGGTATAATGCCTATTAGTTTAAATATTGGTTATATAAATTAAAATGTAGATATACTTGCATGTTGTGCTTATTATTTTAAATATAAATATAGTTTTAAAATATATATTTATGTTAAAAAAGACAGTTGCATTATAATTAAGGTATTACATAACTGCATGCCTGTTATTTAATAATACAATTATAATAATAATTACTTTTGTGACATAAATATACAATAAAATTAAAAAAAACAAGTAAAAACACAACAAGAAAAAATAAATATTTATTAATTCATATACAATAGTTAAAATAATATGCATCATACATAAGAATGTGTAATATTTTAAACATTGTAGATAAATGCAATATTAATCCCTAAGCTGCCCTAACCTAATCAACCCCCATACAGGTATGGGGGGTGGTTAGGTGATTAAGGCCTAAACCGCCACAACCCCCAATGCAAACTAACCCTACTCTACCTAACCCCCCTCTAAACTAAATCCCTTAAGTTACATGAAAAAACAACTAAGTTACAGCAAATAAAAAAATTCAGTATCCAAAATAAAAAAACACCATTATACCTAACACTAATCTACATACCCAATTAAAAAAAACCTCCACACCAAACAAAAAAAAACCTAAACCCTAACACTAAAATAAATTACAATAGCCCTTAAAAGGGCCTTTTGTAGGACATTGCCCTAAAGATAATTCAGCTATTTTGCAAAAAAATAATAATTACAAAACAAGTAACTCCCCACCCCCCAAAATAATAAAATCTACCTAAATAAAACTATCCTAAAAAATAAAATTTTAAATAAAAAAAGCCTATTTTCCAAAATAAAAAAACACCCCAAGAAATCCCTAACTAACCCCAAAGGTTGCACTCATCAATCTTCGCGGAGACTTCGGCCGCTTCTGCTCTGCAATCTTCTTCTATACCGGGGCCCTCTTTATTCAAGATCCAGGCACCGGGAACCCATCTTAGCCCATTTTTATTTGATGATTAAAATTTCAAAATATAATACTTTCTTGCTATTGGCTGATTAAAATCAGCGAATAGGGATTGATTGATTTAAAAACAACCAATAGGGATGTAGTGGTACCCCTATATAAAGACACTTCCGGAAACTCAGTGTGTGGCAGCGACTGCATGAAGACCAGGGCTCTAGGAAGAGAGCTGAAGATAAGAAGATACAGAGTAGAGGTGGGATGAAGAGGGCCCAACGTTGGATCAAGAGGACCTGGATTTTATCAGACTGTGTTATTATGAGTGTAACTGTATTGATAAAGGTATTTTTTATGTGCTTTGTGCATCTTTAAACTGAAGTTTGTGAAGCCAGGTCAGTGGCAAGTAGAGTTTATTTACAGTTTGAGGACTGGATCACCTGTGGATCGAGATAATTATGGTGGAGAAGGTTGCAATTAGGCTTAAAAAGCTGTAACACTCGTTCCTGTAGAGGATTGGTAATAGTAAGAAGGGCTAAATGAATTAAACTAAACATAATGCAATTATGATTGATCAACCATAACTGAGGATGGACACTTTTAAAATTAAGCCTGTTCCATATTCTTACTAGTTTGCTGAGCTAAAGAGTGCATGTTGCTGTTTGTGGTAAGGGTGGTTTCATAGATGGTAGGGACATGCTGTGGTGGGACCAGTTGGGAGTTAGAGTTGATAGTGATAGTGAGTTAAATCAATGGATCCCCTTGATTGAGTTTTTTTTTACCTTTAGTAGATTTACAGCAGCAAGGAATGCAATTTTGTGTTTGCGACTTCTCAAAGCATATTTTTGCCACGACTTTGCAAACGTGAGGGCACAGACTTTTTACTTTCATCTCCTAATACAAGCACAAATCTCAGAGTGCAAAAAAATAACTTCTAGCTGTTTTAATGCTCGAACATGAGCACAAAATACCGCTACACTTGTAATCTAGCCCTAAGGGTCAAATTTAGAGATGGTGATTGCAGGTGGACAGGTTCGCTACTTGTGATCATATCTGCCTTAAATAATGTACTTTTTTATTTCACCGCCCCCAGAAGACTATCTACAGGAAAAGTCTTCCTCAGTTTTTGTAAGATTGTTTTTATTAATTGTTAATGTAAAGCAGAAATCAAGCAATTGAATGGGACAATTAAAGACAATATGTCACAGTTTAATGATGTACATATAATTTCGTATCATCTTGAAAAACACATATTAAAAAGCAATACAATCCAGGGTTTCTGTTAACAGCATTAATATCTGCTATTCAAGGTTGTCCATTCAATTTTTAATTTAACATACAGCAAGATGACAACATGCAACTTGCTGAATTTCATATTCAATCTATTGCTTCTAAGTACATCTAATATTTCATTTGCATTTACATTTATAATTAGTCTGCATTGCTGTTCTACTCTGCCTATGTGCTTTACAAAAAAAACTTCAAACTCTAGTAAATCAACTATATCCATTTATCAGCTAATGATCATATGACGTTTCAAGGTTGTAGCTGAATTTCAAACTTAATGACCATAATTAAAATATACATAACAGAACTGATATAGGGATGAAACGTCACAGTTGTGTGAATCTTGGTACACTATTTTGATTATATCAAGTCAGTAGGAAGGAATAAAGGGTAAGAAGAACAATAAAAAGGAACCACTGGCCCCACTTTTCTCAGGTGTTTTTTTTTCACCTTGCCACCTCCTCAAAGAAAAGACCATTATTAGGCAAAGTATTTTGAATATTATAGATATAGTCCAGGATGGACAATATTTAGTTCCAAGAAGGAAGTTGTGCAATGCCCAAGCTTAGGCCAGTGCTAACTGCTGCAGATCCAAAGTTATATTCGTGTTTTTATTTCAAACGAAAAGCTATGATGGAAGAGGACCACTTCTATGGAAATAATTTAAATAGCATCATGCATTGTACAACCTTTATAGGGTACCAATCTTCAAATGAAATTGAGTTTCAATGCTCATCTCAAAGCTAAGATGGCTCCACGTTTAACTGACCGCTGAGCCTACATGGGGAATACATAATAAAATGAGAGAGATTCTCTCAATCTCTCTTTATCTTTCTGCCTTTGCTCATCTTCCCTAGGTTTTGCTGTATGGATGAGTCATATGAATTGGTGTAATGTGCTTTGTGATTTAAAAACATACAACCATAAGTAATTTAACATGGCATGTAGTTCCAGCAGAATTTTAGAAAGTTCAGCCTTATTTAAAGTAGTTTAGTTTAAGGCAAAATGCTGTTAAAATGTATGTTTAAGGCAAAAAAAATGTTACAAAATCATATTGTTGCCCCTAACGCATATGTTAGACGTCCCTGAATTCAAATGATGTAATATAAAGAAAACATCTTTGTTATAAGTAATTGGAAGACCGTATAAACCCACCACCAGTTGCATATCAGGGTCATGAGCACAACATATGAAAGAAATTTTATGTCTAATAATGATAATGTCCTAAAATGTAGAGGCAATATGCCACATGTTCATGTCACCAAGTCAAGTATGTGCTAATGTATACAAATAATATTTTCTGTGGGAGAACTTTAGCACATACTTGGTGGCTTCTCTTGCATGTAATAAAACATAATCTTAGTTGTGCAATGAAGGAAGTCTTTTCCTCCCCGGCTGTATGCACATGTAGTAAGTCATAGAGACATGAGTAATACATGTCCTGAATCTGTTTGTCTGAACTGTGCACTTGTATAACAGTGCTGTTTACTCACAATCTATTGCAAGGGGTCAACTGGACCTCAATACCAGTAAGGGGAAGGACAGCCAGTGACATTCCAACATGAAATTAAAGGAGTTTGACAATTTTTATTTCATGCCCCTTTGTGAAGACAAGAGAAATCAAGCCTTTAATCCATGAACAGCACAAACATATTATGAATATTGACTGAATCCATCCACCACATTTTTTTCGTTAGCACAAAACATTGTAGCTGATCCTTTATAGAAAAGTGTCCAATATTATAAAGCTATTGACATTTGAAAAGGATTATAAGTCCACTCTCTCAGTCTTCACAATCTTTGCAATTTCAATGATCTTAATTTAAAAGTAAATCCAGGGATCAGATATTTCCTCTGACCTTCTCGGGAAGAGTGAAAGCAAGATAGCTAGGCTTTACTTGTGGTGACCTGTGCAACAATTTAGAGATTGACTAGAAGAGTTCTTGATGGTAAAAACAGAGATACACTATTTGGTCATCAATGTTTAGAACTTCTTGTTTTATATTTTGGAACACTTCTGTAGTAAATGTAAACATTCTGAGAATTTAGATTGTCTATAACGTTCTCTTTGGTCACATGAATGAGAGAGATTAAATTACATAAAAAAGTTTTATGGTGATGGTCTAGGAAAGTAAATAGTTTATTATTATTTATTTGCTACAATATGTTTCTAACAGTTTCTCAAAAAGTTACAGGTTGAAATGAAATGGGATAGCATACTATTAAAAATAGGTAAAAACTCACGTCACTGTGCACAACTCATGGTTATTTTCTTCCTAAATGGAAAGAGTTCACAGCTGCATTCATTACTTTTGGGAAATAAGAACCTGGCCACCAGGAGGAGGCAAAGACACCCTAGCCAAAGGCTTAAATACTCCTCCCACTTCCCTCATCCCCCAGTCATTCTTTGCCTTTCGTCCCAGGAGGTGGGCAGAGAAGTGTCCGAAATTTGTTTTGTCTCTTATGGAGGGTAGTACTCTTCAACATGGGATGGGAGCTTTAAGTAATCCTATCAGTCTCTCAGTGAGGGCCTGGATGAAAGTTAGAGTCCGGAAATGCAAGAAGAGTCTTTCTGCGAAACCATCTCGACTCATATTAACAGCTCCGCTAGCAATCAGCGTTGCCAAACTTTGCTTCGCTGCCTGCTTTCTTCTCTCAAGTCCATGGCGGAGGTGCTGCTACTATTTATCACACTTGAAGGCCTGTGTTCCTGTTCCATGGCATAAATTCCAGTAAGATTGTTTCATTTTATTTCATCAGAATGTACTGTAACTTTTTGTTTTCCGTAAGGAACTATCTTGCGGGACGTATTAAGTATATTTATAGGGCCTTAGTGAGCCTCCTTTGGTATCTTGGAATCAAGGGTAATATCTCCCGAGGGGGATTATTGAAAGTGGGGGGGTTAATTTAATCATGTTTGTTATGTGATTCAATCTGCTTATGTGTAGTGTTAACTGGGCTCTTGGCTAGAACATAAAGGTCTTTGGTAGTGACACGACCTTATGGTTGGGCGCGCTTTTTGGACTGTACGGTTCACCTTGTGACTGGATGTGTTTACGTTCTGGTCTTCCATTTCCGCATTCCTGACTGTGTGGCGACTGACAAATTAGAGTCTGCTAGTGTCTGGTTCTAGGAGGTGGTGAGTGCCCCAGCCTTTGTGGGTGTCAGGTGCTGTTTACATTTTTTCTTTAGTCCATATTATTTAATTCTCTATCTAGTTATGGAGGATTCTGATGCTGAGTCATTTCAGATTCAGATTATTCGACTTGTGAAGAATGCGAATTGGCCCCGTTGACACAGGTCAATCAGTTATGTTCGATATGCCGTATTAGAGTGCCCTGTTCCTCGGGCTTGGGGAATCAGGTGTTTGCTGAGCCATCCACCTCTGGAGGTTCTGTCCTTCGAGAGGCGAGTTCCCTACTTATTACAGGGCGGCTTGTTGCAGCTCGTTTTAACGTTCACATATTTTTGGCGATTATGTGCCTGCAAAGTCCAGACGTTTATTTGTGTTTGTGCTCGTGCCCAATTGTCCTGGGTCTACCGGCCTTGGGTGGGCCTTTACAGTTCCCTGCGGGTGCAGCTGTTCCTGAGTGTTTTGCCTTTCGTTATAGAATAGCGTGTCTTCGCGTTTTACTCAGATACATATTTAAGTTATGAGAAGATCCTATCCTTAACGGATACGGGAATCTGCAGTACTCTACTTCGAATGGCTCACCTCACTAGACACGAGGGGATGACGTAATCTCCAAACTGTCTGCTTATTGTGGTCTTTCACACTTTTTTGTTGGAAGATCAGGGTTCCGTTTGGCTGGTCCTGCGGGTATGCCTGTTTTCTTCCTGGGCGTTAGGATGCCTTTTATGTTCGATTATGTGTTTCCTTCGGGAACTTCTGGGATCGATTTTCTCTTGTTGCTTCATCGGAAGTTTGTTAAGGGACAAGTTAGTCCTATGTGTGTCTATTTTACCTTCCCCTCTGAGGGAGGATTTAGGCAGCTTGACAGTTATGACCCCAGCTGTGGCTGGTCCTGCAGGGATTCAGATCTTCTGTCCTGTGTCTTATTCAGACACGTGGTGCCTGTTCTGCCTGGCTGGTCTGGTGGGGCGCTGAGTGCTCACAATGAGTATTTGTGTGTTTTCTTTATAGTTTAGCTAAGCTCTCTAAAAGGATCCGTATGGCAAGAAGGATTGTGTCAGTCCTTATTCAGCCTTCAATCTGATTGACCGGGTCAGTGGAGTTCCGCTGCGTCACTCTTTTTGCACTGATTTCCTTGGGGCCTAGAGTTTCTTTCCTCTCTTGGCAGGATTGGGGGTTTAGCGCCTCCTTACCACCGTTTTGGGCGGTTTGGCCTTCTAAGGCTCTGGAATTGTCCTTGGACTTGTTTCTGCTGTGGTTCTCTTCTTGAGACCTTTCTGACTTCGTCCGTTCCTCGGGGACCTGGTTCCCTTTGGGAGTTGGTTCCTTTGTAGGGACATGGGCAGTGTGGTCTCCTCGAGCTCGGTTTAGGGTTTCTTCCCCGGAGCGGGGGGATACTCCGCATCCTTCTTTCATCTTCTCCTCTGATTTTAGGGGTGGTGATGTGGAGACTAGCCTTGGTTTGAGTGACTTTGTCCTCGAGGTATCCCCTTGTTCTCTATTGACCTTGTTTCGGTCTTTGTTTCCTTAGCTCCTTGGAGCGTTGGACTCTGGCAATGGGTGGTCTTGTCTTTTGGTGGGACTTGTGAGTTTTTCGCATTGTCTATTTTACTTTGGACATTGTATGGTTATCTCCCGGGGGTCTGTTTTTTATATCAGACAGGGGATTTCAGTTTCCGGGTTCTTGTTTTGGGGGGCTCAGACCTCCTCGCTCTGGTTCTTCCGGTGGCTGAGGTTCTCACTCAGCGCTTCCTTTGTGGATCCCATTGTACCAGACCGTTAGGATCTAGAGCTGGTATGGGGTTCCCCTGTTCCAAAAAACTTGGGCTGTGTCTTATGGTTGGGCAAGTTGAACTGGTTCCGACTGGTGAGGTAGCTCAGTTGGTAAATGCCCTGACTACAAAATAGCCTGTTTAAAAGATCCAAGGTCACAGGTTCAGATCACGGCAGGACCGACTCAGCCCTTCTTCCTTCCGAGGTCGATAAATGAGTACCATTAAATTTGACAGGTTTTTCTGGGTGCTGATGCCCCTTGGGCTTGCCTTCGCCTTTTGGTCAGCTTGCTGATCTAGAGTAATGGCTTCGCTGCTCTGCTAGCAAAAATCACTGCAGATATGGCACCTTGTCTGGTGCTAGCAAGTTAAAATTTTCAGGGGATTCCTTCCAGATCAGGGCATTAGAGATTTGTTCTCTCGGTTCAGCTTCTGGCTGTGTCCTGGGGGCAGGGGCTCTGTCCTTCCAGCGCTATTGCAGGCCCCTTTGTCGGGGGGCTTATATCCTTCTTTCGGAAGTGTGGTCCCTATCTTAGGGTTTCTCCTGTCTTTAGGAGGTTGGGACAGATGGGTTAACCTATTTCGGAGAGAAGTACGCTCTCTGGGTTGTTCTGTCCATCTGGAGAGTTGCTAGCTCCACCTTGGGTCTATGTTGGGCCTTTAGCTAGATCTCTAGGTCTATGGCCTTGTCAACGGTCTCCATGTGGTGTTCGGGTTGGCATCCGAGCACTGTTGTAATGGCTGTGCCATCTTTCTGCTCGTTGTTTTAGCTGGGGGTTTTCTGGTTCCCTGGTTTCGGACCTGCCGGTGCTTGGGTTGGCCCGGTTGGAGGTAGGTCCTGAGATCTGTTGTTCTTCTCGGATCTTGGGGGTGCTTTGGTTCTTGTTGAGGTTCTGGGCTCTCCTTTTATTTTCGAGACCTATGTGTAGGTCTGGCGGTTCGGTGGCTTAGAGTATGCCTTCTGTAGTGGAGGTTTAGCACTCTACATTTTGGTAGCCGCTTCTAGCATGTATTCTTCTGTGTCATCCTGAGGATGTCTGCGTGTTCTTGACTCAGGTGTTTACCTTCGTCTGGGTCTGCTACATGTAATTTTGCCTGAATTCTTCAGTGTTCTGAGCTCGGAGGATGTTTGGTCTCCGTTTTCAGGTGTCCCTAGGCGCTGGTTGACTTGCTGCCTGACAAGTGAGGGGTTGCTCTTTTGAAACCAGCTGCAGCTGTTTGCGCCTTGATCGTGTGCTAGCTAGCTGTTCCAATCCTTTGCAGGATGTTGTGAGAACCTTCTCTGTTCTGCTACCTAGTTGTAAACCTTGTGGTTTCTATTTGGATTGGGCGTTGCCTCCCATTATTGTCAGGACCCATTTGGGTCTTGCGAGCTTGGTTTAATTTGAGGGTTCTCCTTTTATGGCGTTTATGGTAACCTTCGGTTTCCATTTGGTTCTTCCTTGGCTTGTTCCTTTGGGAGTTCGGCTGGGGTTCCCTTCGCTAGTAAAGGGTGTATCGTGGGAGATCGACTGTTGGGCGATGGTGTCTCCTGGAGGACTATTGGCTCAGTTGAGTCTGAGTTGTGGTCTCTAGCTAGGCTTCCAGGATATCTGCTGGTCAGTGTCCTTGGGGCCATTTTCCCTTCCTGTTTTATCGGCTTCGTTCGAAGCAGAGTTTTTTTGTTGGGTAGTGGTTTTCAGGCCTTGTGCCCTCAGAATGGGCCTATTGTACCCTCCCGTTTTGACATGCAGTGTCCTCTATAGCTTGGTTATTGTTTTCCGAAAGTAATGAATGCAGCTGTGGACTCTTTCCATTTAGGGAGAAAAACATAAATTATGCTTACCTGATCATTTTCTTTTCTTCCGATGGAGAGAGTCCACAGCTACCCACCCGTCTTTTTTATGTGGGGCGTCTTTGTTTTTGTTCTTCTGGCATCTTTTCACCCTGATATTTCTTCTACTGTTCCGGTGGCTTGGGTGTCTATGCCTCCTCCTGGTGGCCAGGTTCTTATTTCCCAAAAGTAACGAATGCAGCTGTGGACTCTTTCCATCGGTAGAAAAGAAAATTATCAGGTAAGCATAATTTATATTTTTTAAGGTGGTTCTCATTATTTTAGACACATAGCTAGTAACTTCCTGATATCAAAATGGACGGAAATCACTGGCTTGTCAGCAATTTTATAATAATTAATGTAGTCAGATAGGGGCTCAGGAAGAATACTTGAAAATACATATAAAAAAAACAATTGTTTATGTTCAGTGCATGAGTTATTGTAGCATGTGTTTTATACATTTCTGCTACAAAGTTTTTTTTGTTTTTAAACTAGCTCAAGTATGATATATTTATAAATAAATAAAAAAATATGAAATCTTATAAACACGCATGAAATACTGAATAGTTTTTAACTGACTTATTTCTGTGCAACTAACTTCTTTACAAATTAACTGCTTCTTGGCTGAATTTGGGAACTAAAATTGTAAGACTGAGATTTGCTTAAAATCTATAGAGCGGTTGAATTCTACAGTGACCTGTGTAAATTACAGACCTGTAAAGGAGATGTGGGAAAATCAATAAATAATGAAAAAGGATGGCTCTGAAGTAGCCCAGGAGTACTCGGTGGAAAATCCCAAGCACTATATATTATTTTGTCAGAGTATAAAGGAAGCTGCTCTGGTATGATCCATTAAATTATCTCATATAACCATGAAGGAACTGAAAAGTAGATTTGAAGTGGAGTAAAGAGGTAGAAGAAAAAAACAAAAAAACAAATTAAAGCCCTGAATGTTAATGCATAGAGGCGTTTTGAGTATAATACAGGAATGTTTAAGGGCAGAGCATCTTTGTCTGTGGGGGTTGACCTTTCAGTCTTGCCACTTGACCACTTGTGTACAATATTTTCATTCTCTACCACCTAAATAGATTGAGGGCTGGTTCAACAAGTGTAAAGTAGAATTGGCTGAAAAGAAGCAAGGTCAGGCCACAACTGAGAAGACTACTTTCACTTCTTTTGGGATAAATCGAGAGCAATATGTTGCTGGAATCATTTTTCATTAAATGCCAGAATTGTTGCTAAAGGGATAGTCTAGTCAAAATTAAACTTTCATGATTCAGATAGAGCATGCAATTTTAAGCAACTTTCTAATTTACTTTATTGTAATATGTTTTACACGATTTTTTTAAAATTTAAACTCAGGCCATTCTTATTCTTCTACCTTTATTTTGGCTTGTGCTATAACTTTCAACTTGTGATATCAGCAATATTTAACATGGTTGACATATTCTTTGAATGTATAGAGCACGTTAAAGTAATGTCGGACACTCTAAACCTACACTATTAAATCTGTTTAACCTTGGACATGTAATATCAATTTGCGTACTTATTTTAGCGTGGCCCAGCGTTACTGATATCGTGGCTGGCACTATCATTAGTGATCCATTTGTAATCTCAGCCTATATATTATACACATAGGGGTAGATTTATTTATTGTCAAGTGGACATGATCAATTGTAGCGGATCATGTCCGCCCGACATCGCTTAAATGGCGTATGCTGCCTGTCGCCATTTAACATTGCACAAGCATTTCTAGTGAAATGCTTCTGCAATGCTGCCCACCGCACATTCGCGGGCAATCGCCTGCTAGCAGGGGGCGTCAAACATCCCAATCATATCTTAAGACCGCTGCTTCTTAACTGACATTTTCGCATCCACTGCTTCATAAATATACCCCATAGTCTAAGTCAGGGGTTAGCAACCTTGGCACCCCAGATGTTTTGGAACTACAGTTCCCATGATGCTCAGACAGATTAAAGACATATTGGGTGCCAAGGTTGCTGACCCCTGGTCTAAGTGTTACACACACTTACCTATATTTTTTTGTGAGGCACACACTTTTATTCCCATTCCTAAATTCTGTTCAGTTACATATTTTATGATATGAAATGTAATGGTATTGATTATTACATACTTAATGAGATCATCTCTGGCATCTCTATTAACAGTATGCTGCTAGTCCTTAGTGTTAATTAATTTGTAATTCATAAAATTACATGAATTTTAACACATATTCCTTAATTCTTCTTAAAATGTGTTAGGCATGGGTTACTTATAGTTTCTCTAGCATAGGAAAGTTTCAAATTCAAGTCAAGTTATTGGGCAAATAGAACTATAGTAAATTGTACTACAATGGAAATGAAGTATAACATTTTATAAATTGCTACACACCTACCTGTCATTACTTGAGCTTATTGAACCATTATAAACTCACTTCGGCATTCACTATATTTGGTTGCTATAATCATCACTCTCTGTTATAACCTAAAGGTAGAGGATGAAAGATTTATATGTAATTATGTTTTAAGAAAATTCACTAAGCTAATATGGATATTGATTGAGAAAGTCATCCTGAACCAAATTAATGAAAAAGAGATAAAAAAAATACATTTGTATTATGATCATTTGAAGGCTATGTTAGGACGATCTAGTATGATGTCATCTGTAATATGATGGGTTGTTATTTGTGATCATAATAATTGGGCACAATAAAATATAACATTGACATATCTGAAGCAGTAATAACTCATTGGGGTATTAAATACAAAATTTAATTTGCCACAAACTGTTTAATTATACATAGTAAAACAAAAAGTACATTAATTATTTATATTTCCTGCTTTTACTGTAATTTTATTCTGAAATTTGTGTGTGTGGCAGGTACCAATATTCCCAGATATGGTGGAGTGCACCTTACAGAATTTAGAACCACAAGTCTACAACAAACTATAATTGCTTGAGTAGAGCAGACACTTATTTCCATATGTCCCTAACTGGAAGAGGAGACAAGATAAACATACTGAACATGCTTTTCAGGAATTATGTCTCTGGTTTGGTCTGTGATAGCAAAACAATGCTATTTATTCCTAGATTCAGTGTGAGGCATAATGGATGCAAATCTTTACCTATCAATAGCTGGTTGCAGCCTTCAAAACCAAACTGCTCACAATCTGAACACCTTAACAAGAAATATTACTATTACTTTCTATGGAAATCACTATGATAGAAAAAATACAGTCCTAGCTTACAAGTTGAGTGCAACTAATAATGTGCGTCTTGTTATTTTGTGCTCTGCCTTATTTAAACAATGACGCACAATAGGGTATTAAAAATTGTTAGTTAAAATGCTTTTCTGGAACTTTCAAGTTGCTGAAATGAATTTTAATCAAACCAAAATGTTTAACCAAGTCATTTTTAATGCACCCGATACATAAATAGTGCACCCTATACTTTCATTGGGAAACGGTATCAGCCCGCTGCCCGCTCATTATGCTTGTATTACTAATCAAAATATGCGCAATCCGAAATACCGCTTTAAAATTTTTGAAAACCAGGTATTAATGGGACAGTCTACTCCAAAATTTTAATGTTTAAAAATATTGATAATCCCTTTATTACCCATTCCCCAGTTTTGCATAACCAACACGGTTATATTAATATACTTTTTAACTCTGTGATTACCTTGAGGCTGATTTATCAAGCAGTCAAGCTGCTTATTCCGCGCAAGCCTTGAGACTCGCTGGAATCAGGAGTTAAGAAGCAGCGGTCGTAAGACCGCTGCTCCTTAACTCGTCCGCCACCTCTGAGGTGGCGGGCCGCAATCATCCCCATCGGATATGATCGGGATGATTGACACCCCTTGCTAGCGGCCGATTGGCCACGAATGTGCAGGGGGTGGCATTGCACAAGCATTTCACTAGAAATGCTTGTGCAATGATAAATGCCAACAGTGTATGCTGTCGCCATTTATCGATGTGGGTCGGACACATTGGTAAATCGGCCCCCTTGTATCTAAGCCTCTTTTGACAGCCCTCTGATCACATGGCTATTTATTTATTATCTATTGACTTGCATTTTAACCAATTAGTGCTGTATCCTGCACAACTCTACAGGAGAGTGCACAATCTTATCTATATGGCCCACATGCATTAGCTGTGTCTTGTTGTAAAAAATAATAAAAAAGCATGTGATAAGAGGCTGTCTGTATTGGCTTAGAAACAAGCAGAAATTCAGAGGTTTAAATGCATTAGAGTATATTAATATAACAATGTTGGTTGTGCAAAGCTGAGGAATGGGTAGTAAAGGCGTTATCTTTCTTTTTAAACAATAACAATTTTGGTAGACTGTACCTTTAACTGTTATCACTTGTTATTGGGCATTTAAAAACACTTAACCCCTTAAGGACCAGCATCGTACCCTGCATGATGCTGCTGTCCTGGGCCTTTCTCTGCTGCAAGCTTGATAAAAGTAGCGAGATTGCGCAATTTCTGCATGCCCCACAAGTGAGGGGAAGCGCCAGAGAGTGACTAGTCTGCCGTGCAGTAATTTAAAGTAAGTGTCTGCTGCTGGGGTGATTTTTATTTTTATTTTTAAATAAGTGTATGCTGTGCTTACTCTGCTGCCTGTCTCGGTATTAATATAAACTTTACTTGTTTACTTGTGTGCGTGTTTGTAACCCACTATGGAAAAGTACTGTGTTGCTGTTGTGTGTTGTCACTGACAACACAGTACTTTTCCATAGTGGGTTACAGACAAGCACACACACAAGTAAAGTCAGTAATATGCTGGTGGGCTATCCTTGGGATAACCCGCGCCTATAGATATAGTATATGTATTCATATAGTATATATGTATATGTATGTATATATATATATATATATATATATATATATATATATATATATATACAGTGAGTGCAGAATTATTAGGCAAATGAGTATTTTGACCACATCATCCTCTTTATGCATGTTGTCTTACTCCAAGCTGTATAGGCTCGAAAGCCTACTAACAATTAAGCATATTAGGTGATGTGCATCTCTGTAATGAGAAGGGGTGTGGTCTAATGACATCAACACCCTATATCAGGTGTGCATAATTATTAGGCAACTTCCTTTCCTTTGGCAAAATGGGTCAAAAGAAGGACTTGACAGGCTCAGAAAAGTCAAAAATAGTGAGATATCTTGCAGAGGGATGCAGCACTCTTAAAATTGCAAAGCTTCTGAAGCGTGATCATCGAACAATCAAGCGTTTCATTCAAAATAGTCAACAGGGTCGCAAGAAGCGTGTGGAAAAACCAAGGCGCAAAATAACTGCCCATGAACTGAGAAAAGTCAAGCGTGCAGCTGCCAAGATGCCACTTGCCACCAGTTTGGCCATATTTCAGAGCTGCAACATCACTGGAGTGCCCAAAAGCACAAGGTGTGCAATACTCAGAGACATGGCCAAGGTAAGAAAGGCTGAAAGACGACCACCACTGAACAAGACACACAAGCTGAAACGTCAAGACTGGGCCAAGAAATATCTCAAGACTGATTTTTCTAAGGTTTTATGGACTGATGAAATGAGAGTGAGTCTTGATGGGCCAGATGGATGGGCCCGTGGCTGGATTAGTAAAGGGCAGAGAGCTCCAGTCCGACTCAGACGCCAGCAAGGTGGAGGTGGAGTACTGGTTTGGGCTGGTATCATCAAAGATGAGCTTGTGGGGCCTTTTCGGGTTGAGGATGGAGTCAAGCTCAACTCCCAGTCCTACTGCCAGTTTCTGGAAGACACCTTCTTCAAGCAGTGGTACAGGAAGAAGTCTGCATCCTTCAAGAAAAACATGATTTTCATGCAGGACAATGCTCCATCACACGCGTCCAAGTACTCCACAGCGTGGCTGGCAAGAAAGGGTATAAAAGAAGAAAATCTAATGACATGGCCTCCTTGTTCACCTGATCTGAACCCCATTGAGAACCTGTGGTCCATCATCAAATGTGAGATTTACAAGGAGGGAAAACAGTACACCTCTCTGAACAGTGTCTGGGAGGCTGTGGTTGCTGCTGCACGCAATGTTGATGTTGAACAGATCAAAACACTGACAGAATCCATGGATGGCAGGCTTTTCAGTGTCCTTGCAAAGAAAGGTGGCTATAATGTTAATGATTTGTTTTTGTTTTGTTTTTGAATGTCAGAAATGTATATTTCTGAATGTTGAGATGTTATATTGGTTTCACTGGTAAAAATAAATAATTGAAATGGGTATATATTTGTTTTTTGTTAAGTTGCCTAATAATTATGCACAGTAATAGTCACCTGCACACACAGATATCCCCCTAAAATAGCTATAACTAAAAACAAACTAAAAACTACTTCCAAAACTATTCAGCTTTGATATTAATGAGTTTTTTGGGTTCATTGAGAACATGGTTGTTGTTCAATAATAAAATTAATCCTCAAAAATACAACTTGCCTAATAATTCTGCACTCCCTGTAGTTATGCCTTAGTTTTAAGTGCTTTAGCATTGTCTTTCTAATCCTTTAACCTTTTTTCAGACAAAAAATGTCAAAAAAGTTTGAGTAATATTTCCCTTTAACTTTAACGTTTCAAACATGCAATAGGTTCTTAAGAAACTATTGCAGGTTTGAAACGTTGTTTGTTTGTTATACTTATAGACACTGCCTAAGAAAATAAAGGTCTTTTAAAAAGACTGGCTGGAAAATTTGATTGTTTCCAGAACAGATTAATACCATGTTTACTTTACAGTGGGGCAAAAAAGTATTTAGTCAGCCACCAATTGTGCAAGTTCTCCCACTTAAGAAGATGATAGAGGCCTGTAATTTTCATCATATGTATACCTCAACTATGAGAGACAAAATGTGGAAACAAATCCAGAAAATCACATTGTCTGATTTGGAAAGAATTTATTTGCATATTATGGTGGAAAATAAGTATTTGGTCACCTACAAACAAGCAAGATTTCTGGCTCTCACAGACCTGTATCTCCTATGTCGTCCACTCATTACCTGTATTAATGGCACCTGTTTAAACTTGTTATCAGTATAAAAGACACCTGTCTACAACCTCAAACAGTCACACTCCAAACTCCACTATGGTAAAGACCAAAGAGCTGTTGAAGGACACCAGAAACAAAATTGTAGACCTGCACGAGACTGGGAAGACTGAATCTGCAATAGGTAAGCAGCTTGGTGTGAAGAAATCAACTGTGGGAGCAATAATTAGAAAATGGAAGAAATACAAGACCACTGATAATCTCCCTCGATCTGGGGCTCCATGCAAGATCTCACCCCGTGGGGTCAAAATAATCACAAGAACGGTGAGCAAACATCCCAGAACCACACGGGGGGACCTAGTGAATGACCTGCAGAGAGCTGGGACCAACGTAACAAAGGCTACCATCAGTAACACACTACAACGCCAGGGACTCAGATCCTCCAGTGCCAGACGTGTCCCCCTGCTTAAGCCAATACATGTCCGGGCCCGTCTGAAGTATGCTAGAGAGCATTTGGATGATCCAGAAGTGGATTGGGAGAATGTCATATGGTCAGATGAAACCAAAGTAGAACTGTTTGGTAGAAACACAACTCGTCGTGTTTGGAGGAGAGAGAATGCTGAGTTGCAACCAAAGAACACCATACCTACTGTGAAGCATGGGGGTGGCAACATCATGCTTTGGGGCTGTTTCTCTGCAAAGGGAACAGGACGACTGATCCGTGTACATGAAAGAATGAATCGTGAGATTTTGAGTGCAAACCTCCTTCCATCAGCAAAGGAATTGAAGATGAAATGTGGCTGGGTCTTTCAGCATGACAATGATCCCAAACACACCACCTGGGCAACGAAGGAGTGGCTTCGTAAGAAGCATTTCAAGGTCCTGGAGTGGCCTAGCAAGTCTACAGATCTCAACCCCATAGAAAACCTTTGGAAGGAGTTTAAAGTCCGTGTTGCCCAGCGACAGCCCCAAAACATCACTGCTCTAGAGGAGATCTGTATGCAGGAATGGGCCAACATACCAGCAACAGTGTGTGACAACCTTGTGAAGACTTACAGAAAACGTTTGACCTCTGTCATTGCCAACAAGGGATATATAACAAAGTATTGAGATGAACTTTTGATATTGACCAAATACTTATCTTCCACCATAATTTGCAAATAAATTCTTTCCAAATCAGACAATGTGATTGTCTGGATTTGTTTAGACATTTTGTCTCTCATAGTTGAGGTATACCTATGATGAAAATTACTGGCCTCTCTCATCTTCTTAAGTGGGAGAACTTGCATAATTGGTGGCTGACTAAATACTTTTTTGCCCCACTGTACTTATTTGGAGGACCCATTTCATACTTCAGCAGAAATGATAAGATAACCAAATGCAAATCATAGACAGCTATGTGGCAAGGTTAGGCTTGTGAAGCCCATCATGTACACTTTCAGTTTTTAGGACTGAAAATACAGAATTTTCATAATTAAATTACAGGAAAAGGGGAAAAAATAAGACAAAATTATTGGCACATTCTCAAAATTGTAAGAAATAATTGCATTCCAAGTTTGTGATGCTCCTGTAATTTGTAATTAAACTCCCCTGTATCAATTAACAGGTGCTGACAATATAGAAATCACACCGGCAACCAGTTAAAATGGTGAAACATTTACTCAACCTTTCTGTTGTGTCTCTGTGTGCCACACTGAGCATGGAGAAGAGAAAGAGCAGCAAATGATTGTCTAAGAATTTGAGAACAATAATTGTAACAAAGCATGGACAATCTCAAGGTTACAAATCCATCTCCAGAGATTTTTTTTTTTTTTGTTTATAAAATTTTTTTATTTCTTGCATATACAATAGAAATACAAAAAAGATCAAAAAATCCATTTACAATCTTGCATGGCACATCATGATATACATTATATATAATTTTAACAACAAGGCATCTCTACAACCTCACTAGTTTTGAAACTCATTTGAACCAGCGCCTAGAGATAATAACTTTTTGCTGTCCTATAGTGGTTTGGTTTTACCCTTTATTCTGTAATGCATGAAAACTTCAAAAAATCAACAGACAAACATAAAAAAAAAAACAAAACAAAACAAAAAAAAACACAAAAAAACAGGAACCCTCCCCTACCGGGCCGACCGTCCAAACCCCCACCTGCCCCCCCAACCTCACACATTGCCCTCCACCCAGCTTCTGGGAAAGTGGCCTGCATATATATTTGTCAGTATAAACTCGGATTCACGGAATGGTTTTATCACCTTTCTTTGGCATGCCAGAGGCAGAGACCTAACGAAAGTTTCCCACTTCTTAAAAAAGATGGGTAAATGATATTCTTGTGGGTAGGATATATTAAATTGTTCCGTGGTAAACTGGCTTAATAAAGCTTTTTTGAAATGAGATATCTTGGGTGCATCTCGCGCCTTCCATAGCTTCAGGATAAGAATGCGTCCCGTTAATACAATTGTGTTTATGAGACTATAGTTTTTAGATATACCTTGATATTTTACCAAGAAAAAAATCTCAATGGGCTTAAGTTCATAATCCAACTGTAGGATTGTGTTCATCCAATAGGTTATCTTCTTCCAATATTGGAAAATTTTGGGACACGCCCACAGACAATGGAATAAATCCGCCGTTATTGCAGAACATCTAGAGCAGAGAATATTTGTTTTATACCATTTGGATAGCAGACCCGGTGTGAGATACCTCTGTAGGCCTATTTTAATTTGAGATTCTCTCCATACAGTTGGAACCCAGCTTTGTTGCGCTATTTTAAAGCTGCTAATAATAGTCTGTTCATCTATATCTGGAAAATAGGAAGACCATTTTACTGTCATATCAGCAACTTGGCCGTTGGATGGATTTTGCATTATAAGTGAGCCTAATGAAGAAATTGCGTACACTCCTGACGCATAGTTGGTTATCCTGTCCTGAATGTCCCCTAATGACCAATTATTCCCATACCTACAAGTTAACTCTTGAAGATAATGCCTAACTTGCAGATTAGCATAGTGCCCCCAAATCAAAATTTCCCGCTAGTTCTGCAAATGTTATTGGAAGTCCTGTATTTCCCAGGATCTGCCCCATAAATTTCAGACCTTTTGTTTCCCATTCCTTGAAGATCCGATTTGACAACCCTGGTGTAAAGTTAGGGTTGCCACAAATAGGTAAATAGTTTGAAACGTATGCTAAGCACTCTAAATTGCTACACAATTTCTGCCATGCCACTATGACATTCTTAATCATGGATAGATAGAAAATGTTTGATGGAAGTGAGGTCAGCGGACAATGCAGTAAAGTCTTCAAATAAAAAGGAGCGACCAACCTTGATTCCCAGATAAAAGAAGAGATTTGCTCCTTTTCCGTTAACCAATCTGGTAGGCCTGGATATTGGGGAGGGCAAGACCCGCTGCCAGCTTATTGTTCATAAGTCGTTGACATGCAATTCTTGATTTAGAGCCTTTCCATAGAAAGCTTGAACATGCTTTGTTATACTTAGCGATGTCCTTTTTATGCAGAAATAACGGAATATTCTGCAAAATATATAAAAATTTAGGAAAAATAACAGACTTAATCAGCATCACTCGGGCCGAGAGGGATATGGGCAACGCTGTCCACTCCTCAAGTTGTTTACAGCACTGTACCAGGCAACCCGCATAATTTGCATTATACCACTCCGCCGGATTACTCAATAATCGTAGACCTAAGTATGAGATTTGTAGAACTTCCAAAAACGGATGCTCTGTAACAAATGTAAGTTATTTCTGCAACCACAATAGTTCTGATTTTGTGGTGTTTATCTTATATCCTGAGATCTCCCCAAAATCTAGAATAATACCTTGCAAGATTGGTAATGAGATCCTAAGATTAGATATAAATAGAAGCAGGTCATCCGTGTAAAGAAGCAAGACAAGTTTCTCCCCAGCCAAGGAAATGCCCTCAAGCTCCTGGCGCAATAATATAGCTAAAGGCTCTAAACTGATGTTGAACAAAAGAGGGGAGAGTGGGCAGCATCTCCAGAGATCTTAATGTCCCTGTGTCCACTGTGTGCAACATCGTCAAGACGTTTACAGCCCATGGCACTGTAGCTAATCTCCCTGGACGTGGACGAAAGAGAAAATTTGATTAAAGATTGCAACGAAGGATTGTTCGAATGGTGGATAAAGACCCTCAATCAACTTCCAGACAAATTCAAGCTGACCTTCAGGCACAGGGTACAAATGGATCAGCTTGCACTATACATCGCCATCTGAATAAAAAGGGATGCTATGGTAGGAGACCCAGGAGAACCCCACTGCTGACACAGAAACATAAAAAAGCCAGATTGGAGTGTGCCAAAACTTACCTGAGGAAGCCAAAAATCCTTTTGGGAGAATGTGCTGTGGACCAACGAAACAAAGTTGCAGCTTTTTGGTAAAGCCCATCATTCTACTGTTTTCAGAAAAAGAAATGAGGCTTTTAAAGAAAAGAATACAGTCCCTACAGTCAAACATGATGAAGGTTCACTGATGTTTTGGGGTTGCTTTGCTGCTTTAGGCACTGGATGTCTTGACTGTGTGCATGTCATTATGAAATCTGAAGAATACCAAAGAATTCTTTGGTGCAATGTAGGGCCCAGTGTCAGAAAGTTAGGTCTCCGTCAGATGTCATGGGTCTTACAGCAGGACAATGACCCAAAGCACACGTCAAAATGCACCCAGAAATGGTTTAAGCCAAAGCGCTGGAGAGTCTTGAACTGGCCAGCAATGAGTCCAGATCTCAATCCCTTAGAGCACTTGTGGAGAGATCTCAAAACAGCAGTTGGGAAAAGGAAAGCTTCCAATCTGAGAGACCTGGAGCAGTTGGTAAAAGAAGAGTGGTCCAAAATTCAAGTAGAGAGGTGTAAGAAACTCATTGATGGTTACAGGAAGCGATTGATTTCAAGGGGTGTGCTACCAAATATTAAATTGAGGGTGCCAATAATTTTGTCCAGTCCATTTTTTGAGTTTTGCGTGGAATGTGTCAGATTTGTCTGTTCATGAACTTCAACTTTTTGTGTGCGTTGGGTTTTCACTCGCGCACTAACATTACTTTCAACTTGTAATATGAGCGCAACCAGATGGACGCAAAAATCTCTGTCTAGTGAAGTTAACACGCAAGTGAAAGCGCAAAATATCGCTACACTCGTAAACTAGCCCCATGTCAGTAAAATCCCAGCTGGGTGGTAACCCTATGAGTATGTAGAAGTGGCTTTAGCCTACCGTCATAAAGTAATTTAATTGTTTGATGTTTTAGCATGCCTTGGTAGTGCATAATGTACCAACATTTTTTATTCCTACTTTACTTTCATAAACTTGACAAAGCTTTGCATATGGTTGATTCATGCTCTGAAGTGCAATTTTTTTCCCTGAGCACTTTAACCACATTAAAGGACAAAATAAAAATATTTTTCTCAATTAAAAGTCCAGATAATTTACTAATATTTAATATACTAGTTTACAATATACATTGTACGTGCTCCCACATGTCTAATTAAGCATAAATCCCCTGGTCATTTGTCACCACATAAAGCTGTATATAATGAACGTAAATGTTTAGCTACATAAAGTTATTTAAACGTAGCAAATCTACATGATATCATAACCCGTTAACTGTATGCATTCTTCTAGGGAATAATACATAACTTTACTTCATGTAACACCTAGTCCCCAAAGATTTGCATTAACGTTTTAAGCCTATATTTCATGCTCAACAGTAACTCATCATGTTTATTTTTTTTCTTTCAGTGTATCTTAAAGGGACATGATACCCAAATGTTGAAGCACTTAAAAGTGATGCAGCATAGCTGTAAAAACTGACTAGAAAATATCACATCAACATCTCTATGTAAAAAAGGATGTATTTACCTCTTCACACCCCACTGTAAAGAAAATTTAATCAGCCAATCAGAATGCTGGTCCTAGGACTTGCAAGGGAGTGTGCACCTGGCATGTGAAGGCACAGTCATGTTATTTTCCTGTTCAGTTTAAGGAAGTTTACTGTGAAATCTCTTGTGATTTCAGTGAAATCTCATGGGATCACAGCAAAGCAATACATGGCCTCAGCACTGCTGATGCTGATTGGCTATTGTTATTTTATTTATTTTTCAACATGCTGCTGGACAGTAGCTGAAGTATAACTGTTCACAGAGCACTTACTCCTGATGAGCTGAAGAAATTTTGATGTAAAATACCTTCCCTTTTTACATAGAGATGGTGATATTTTCATGTCATCTTCTTACAGTTATTCTGCATCAATTTAAAGGGACAGTCTACCATAGAACTGTTATTGTTTTAAAAGATAGATAATCCCTTTATTACCCATTCTCCAGTTTTGCAAAACCAACACAGTTATATTAATATACTTTTTACCTCTGTGATTACCTTGTATCTAGGAACCTTCTTCCAGCCCCCTGATCACATGACTGTGATTGTTTATTATCTATTATCTTAAATGTAGCATTGTATTGTGCTAAATCTTAAATAACCCCCTGTGCCTGAACACAGTGTAATCTATATGGCCCATGTGTACTTTTTGTCTCTTTGTGTTGAAAAGAGATTTAAAAAGCATGTGATAAGAGGCAGCCCTCAAAGGCTTAAAAATTAGCATATGAGCCTACCTATGTCTAGTTTAAAATAAGAATACCAAGACAAAAAAGCTAATTTGATGATAAAAGTAAATTGGAAAGTTGATTAAAATTAAAAGTCCTATCTGAATAATGAAAGTTTAATTTATACTAGACTGTCCCTTTAAAGTGATTTAGCATATCCTTTTAATATTGCAGTCCAGTGTGGCCTTTTTTTCCCATTACATGAATTACACTCACAGAAAGTATTATCATGTTTACAGTCATCTTTTATACCCTCACTCTTCAGCATATAATATGGTACTTCAATATTTTTAGATGTAACCATTTTTGGGGACAAAATGGTAATGTGCTGAGAAAACAAAATTATTAGTGATTATTACAATTTGTCATAAATCATAATTAAAGAGGAGGAGACAGAGGTTGATAGACTTATTCAAAAAAACGTAAAAAAAATCACCTGAGATAAAAAAAAAAGGAACAACAAAATGCCCACCAACAAATTTCTTCAGATTGTCTTGTAGACCTCTTGGTAAATGGCACTTTATGTATCACCATATGTTGAGTTACATGAGTCTATAAAACAGCTAAATCAATTCCCCTCCTTCTCCTGCAAGTATTTATTTATTTTTTTATCTGCAGGTCATGGATATCCCGTTCTACTTTGTCTCGTCCTCTCAACACGGCGCTCTTCCACTTGTGCTTGAAAGCGGCAGGTACAGTATAAAATGTAGAAATTGTTGCACCTCCCCTGTCAATACAGCTGCAGCAGTCTTGACTATTACAAAGAAATTTAGCAAGGGTAGATAATAATGTGTTGTCTGTCTATCTATCTCTGTCTGTCTATTTATCTATCATCTATCATTATCTATCCTTCTGTCTGTCTATCTATCTATCTATCTGTTTTTCTGTGGCTCTATTATTATCTTTGATAATCTTTGTATCAAATTTTGCTGATTACAAATAAGTCTTCATCTGTTTGGGAAGATTCCTTTTTTAGCAGGTTTGGGGGAAGTGTTGCTTAACAGGTACAGCATGTGTTTATTTTTTCTTTATGACTTGGTGGGTGGTACAACCAAGGCAAATCCATACCACCCTCCCCACAGTGGTTGTGTGTTATGGTGGCAGCTGCCAGTTAAAGTCTGGTATCAAGTTAACTATTTATTGTCTGCTATGACAGCAGAGGATTCAGGCCTTTTTGTTGTAAGTTCTTGTCAATGTAATTTCCTTTCAGACTTCAGAGGTATGGTACAAACTAGCACCCCCATTTGTGGGTTGCCCCCCTGTCATCAGTGTACCCAGTAACGTGGACTACTGTTTTCTAAAGTGCCTTATCATTACCAGCTACCTAACATATGTTACGTCTAATGAGCATGATCTCCTCAAATTCCCTCATGTGCAAGATGCCTGCAGCTTTGTTCTGACACAAACTGGGCTACTAATTTTTTTTTTTTTTTAAGCTGAGTTTACTCATCTTCAATTTAAGAGACTCTGATCACTCACTCATTTATTTCATAATTTTGACCTCACTGTGAATTTATTTGTATACTAACTAACACATCCATGATTACTTTTGCCAAACAAATGTTTTTAATAAAGTTTATTTTTAATTCTTTCTACTTGCATCTTGGTTTTAACTAGGGATAAACATTAAACTGTGCAATCTTTGACGGGTAACACATACATAACACAATTACTAAGCAAGGGTGCCAGGAACATACTGTGCTTTCTTTTAATGGGGCAGGCGATATGACTTCTCATTGGCTATGACCCGTAGACCCATAAAGGAAAACATGCTTTGACCAGATGGGTGGCCAGGAGTGTACGTAAATGAGCACTTATGGGGAGTTGCAAAAACACTTCAAATGAGTTTAAAACAGCTGTACATTATACTCTGCCTACCACAAAGTTTATAAAGTAGTAAAATTAAGTCTTATTTTCACTGTGCCTTTAAAGGGACACTCAAGTCAAAATTAAACTGTCATGATTCAGATAGTGCAGCAATTTAAACAACTTTACAAATTACTTCCATTAACAAAATTTGCAGTCTTTTTATAGTTAAACTTTTTGAGTCACCAGCTCCTACTGAGGATGTGTAAGAGTTCACAGAATATACTGTATGTATATGCATTTGTGATTGGCTGATGGCTGTCACATGATACAGGAATGGAAATAACTTTGACATTTGTCAGAAAAAATATATACTTCTCATTTGAACTTCAAACTGAGTGCTATCGCATTGTCTTTTTATCATGCATTTGTTGATTATGCAAATTCTACTGTATTTACTGGTCCTATAAGGTAACTAGCATTTCCATTGTGTAGAATAGATACGATAAACACAGTCCCTGCTTGACTGGGCTCTAATTTTATTTCCAGGTTCAATTTAAAGGGACAGTCTAGTCCAAAATAAACTTTCATAATTTAGATAGGGCATGTAATTTTAAACAACTTTCCAATTTACTTTTATCGCCAATTTTGCTTTGTTCTCTTGGTATTCTTAGTTGTAAGCTACATTTAGGAGGTTAATATGCAAATGTCTTAGACCTTGAAGGCCGCCTTTTATATGAAAGCATTTTGACCGTTTTTCACCACTAGAGGGTGTTAGTTCATGTGTGTCATATAGCTAACACTGTGCTCATGCACGTGGAGTTACCTGGGAGTCAGCACTGATTGGCTAAAGTGCAAGTCTGTCAAAAGAACTGAAAAAAGGGGGCAGTTTGCAGAGGCTTAGATACAAGATAATCACAGAGGTAAAAAGTATATTAATATAACTGTGTTGGTTATGCAAAACTAGGTAATGGGTAATAAAGGAATTATTTATCTTTTAAAACAATACAAATTCTGGTGTAGACTGTCCCTTTAAGATGAGCCTATAATCTGATTTCCGCTCTCCGTGTGCCACTGAATGATGTGGACGTACTCTGTGGACTGTTATATTATGTTGTTGTGTTTTACCTTATGCTCTTTTCTAGAGGAACAAGAATGTTAATCCCAAATGAAGAGTTCTGTGCTGACTATGAAAACACAAACTAAAGAGCTAAAAAGGCAAAGTTCTAGTCAATACACTGACTTCCTAAGGGTCATCCTGTGTTTCAATTGCATCCTTATAGATTCACTTAAAGTTACTGTGCTTAACCAGCCGACCTATTATCATTCTAGAGATTTTATAGGTTTTGCTAACTTTTTACCAGAAATGTATATCTTCAAATCACTTTGTTCAATGTTCACTCACTTAAAGGGACACTAAACCAACATTTTTTCTTTAATGATTCAGATAGAGCATGCAATTTTAAGCACCTTTCTAATTTACTTCTATTATCAATTTTCTTTGTTCTCTTGCTATCTTTATTTAAAAAGCAGGAATGTAAAGCTTAGGAGCCAACCCATTTTAGGTTTAATACATACACGAATAATAAAAAGATTTTCCATCCCACTGTGTCATGTGACAGCCATCAGACAATCACAAAATGGATATATGTATATTCTGGGAATCTTGCACATGCTCAGTAGGTGCTGGTGCCTCAGTAAGTGTGCATATAAAAAGATTGTGCACATTTAGATAATGAAAGTGCATTGCAACATTGTTTACAAGTGTGTGTTCTATCTGAATAATGAAAGTTTAATGTTGACTTGAGTGTCCCTTTAAGTTAGGATGTAACCAGTGATGCTTGTCCTAGAAGCACGGAGTATCTTTAATTGGTTGGTTATAACCATAGATTTTGCTACCTTGACAAACCTACACTTATTAAGGTCTCTGAATAGTTTCCCCACTCTTTCACTACTTACATACCAGTCATGTTCCTATTTGTCTGTAGAGCACATTCCATTGAAGTGCTTGACAGTGTTTTCTCTTAGGGGGATATTTATCAAAGGTCTGGCGGACCTGATCTGACAGTGCGGATCAGGTCCGCCAGACCTCGCTGAATGCGGAGTGCAATAAGCTCTCCGTATTCAGCATTACACCAGCAGCTCTTGTGAGCTGCTGGTGCAACGCCGCCTCCCGCAGATTCGCTGCCAATCGGCCGCCAGCAGGGAGGTGTCAATATACCCGATCATACTCGATTGGGTTGATTTTTGCCGATGTGTGTCCGCCTGCTCAGAGCAGGCGGACAGGTTTAGGGAGCAGCGGTCTTTAGACCGCTGCTTCATAACTGCTGTTTCTGGCGACCCTGCAGGCTCGCCAGAAACACGGGCCCTCAAGCTCCATTCGGAGCTTGATAGATAGGCCGCATAGCCTCAGTTTAAAGTTATGAAAATGATTCATGATACTCTCTTCGTTAGTCAATCTGTTTTTTGACAGAAAAAATTATCTTAGGTAACATTCGGTAGCCAAATGTGAGGTCTTTAATTCAGGATGCAGAATACTTTAAGATTTGTTGCACTGCATTCTCTATTAGTATTTGCGCTTTCAGTCAGTTTCATACTATCCAAGGATTTTACTCCTATTGCTGAGGTTCCACATTCAGGTAATTGCCTTTTTTTACAGTGTTCCTATAAGCAATTATCTCTGAATAGGAAGTGCAGTTTATGCAGAGTACTTTGCAACCAGATGACCATTTTGTCTCCACAAAGCAATGTGACACACAAATCAAATATGTTTCTTGCTACTTATTGAAAGAATAACCAATCAGAATGCTTCTAATGTCTTACAACAAGGCACCATTCAGTCAGTTTATACCTAGGCAAAAAACAGATTGCTGTTAAAGCTCAACTGAAAATTAGCATAACCAAGTATAGTATCTTCACAAATAAAAAAAGAGACAGCAAAATAAAAATTATACTGTTATGATTCCAAATTACTTTTATCAAATGTTCTTTCTTTTCATAGTATCCATAGTTGAAAAGCATATGTACATATCCACAGCAGCAATACACAGCTGGGAGCTAGCTAGTGATTGGTGGTTGCCAATATATACCTCTTGTATTGGTTCACCCTATGGGGCATATTTATCAAAGTGCGAGCGGACATGATACTGCTTGTGCAATACCGCCCACTGCAGATCCGTGGCCAATCGGCCGCTAGCAGGGGGTGTCGTATTCGATCGGGTTGATTTCTGTCTGTCGTCTCAGGACAGGCGGACAAGTTATGGAGCAGCGGTCTTTAGACGAGCTCCATTTGGAGCTTGATAATTTGGCTCCCAATGTGTTCAGTTAGCGCCTAGTATTGCATCGCTGTCCTGAGTCAACCTATGTTTACTCTTCAACAAAGGATACCAAGAGAACACAACTAATTTGATATCAGGACTAAATTAAAAGTTGTTTAACAAAAGAGGGATGTGATTGCAATGTGTAATACTATAATCAAATATATAATAATAATAAGGGGATTGGAGAATTTAACCTATGAGGAGAGGCTAGCCAAACTGGGTCTGTTTTCTTTAGAAAAAAGGCGCTTGAGAGGTGACATAATTACTTTATATAAATACATTCAAGGAGATGGCAGAAGCTCTGTTTATTCCAAGAAAATTGTTTCTGAGAAGAGGTCACATTTAAGGTTGGAGGAAAGGAGATTTAATCTCCTGCAACGGAAACGTTTTTTCACTGTAAGAGCAATAAAATTGTGCAATTCATTACCAAAGGAGGTAGTGAATGCCAATACCCTAGATACATTTAAAAATAGCCTAGATACATTTCTGTATATAAAGAAAATTCATGGATATGATTGCTAGTATTAAATGGGTCACCTTTTAGTGGGGTTATTTAAGCTTAACTGGAGCTTTTTGTAAGTATTTTAGATTTGTATAGGTTGAACTCGATGGACTTCGGACTTTTTTCAACCTTATCTACTATGTTACTATGTATCTCCAACTAGGAATAGCACACACCAAACATAGCATTGGTGAACTTACACAGGCAGCTGATGCACATTTTAGAGTTTTTGTGGATAACCATTCCTGTATACTTCCTTCAGATTATAAGACTGAGTATAATGTGTCTGTTTTCATGATTCAGAAATACAATTTTAAACAGTTTATTAATTTACTTCTATTATCTAATTTGCTTCATTTTCTTGGTATAATTAGTTGAAAAGCATATCTAGGTAGGCTCAGGAGCAGCAATGCATTACTGGAAACTAGCTGCTGATTTGTGGCTGCACATATATGGCTCTGCTCATTGGCTCACCAGGTGTGCTGCTAGCTCCCAGTAGTGCATTGCTGTTCCTTCAACAAAGGCTACTAAGAGAAGAAATCAAATGTGATAATAGAATTAAATTGTTAAGTTGTTTAAAATGAAATGTTCAATTGAATCCTGAAAGGAAAATTTGGGGTCTCATGTCCCTTTAAGTATCTGAAGCTCTCTTTTCTCAAGAATTGATCAATTCATTGGCCTGGTTATCAATTCAGTATAAATCAATTTCTTATCTTTCAGTTATATAACATTCCTCCCGGCTTTCGTGTATCTTTGTTCATACCATTTACTCCTAATCCATTACATGTTCACTCTGTTTCTAATCTTATTGATAATTTTGGAGAATCGAAGCTGGGGTTATCCTTAGATGTGTTGTTAATCTTTACTATTGAATTGCCCAGAAGGCGTTTGCCTGATAAGTGCTGCTGGGTGGTAACAGGTGTTTCAGCATTTTCTTTAGCTTCCTCCGGAGACCAAGCAGTGGGGATTCTACATTTTTAATAACTTTCAAAAAATATATATATATTGATTATACAAGTGGACATAGATTAAAATATCAGTTGCAAATAATATTTAGCATCATCCAATATAGTACAATAATTAAAGGGACAAAAAAAAAGTTGGGATAGAGACACAATATAATAATATGTACTTTAATTACTTTGCCTGCAAATTTATACTGCAGTGCCTCGTCTTTAACCCTTTCTTTTAGTTTTCCGAATTGTAAAGCTCTAACTACCCCCACACATTTCCTTCTATGGCTTTATCTATATCTATTGTTGTTTTGGTAGAATGCAAAGGTGCATAGGGATGATCTGCTGGAGAATGCCTAGAAGCTGTGAACTCAGTTGAAATACAATGCCTGTGTCTAAACACTGATAAGGGGGGTGGAGTAGACTGCTCCAGACAGCATTGCTATTTAAGTATTTTTGCTTATTTTTTTAAATTATTTTAAAATACTTGCCAGCAATTTATTTTTTTATTTTTTTAATGCAAACTATTTTTAATTTATAAGCCCTTGTAGGATATGCACAGATCTCAATCTGTTTTATGGCACTTTGACAAAACAAACAAAAAACATACAATCAAAAATAACCAGGAGCACTGAGTCTCAGTAGAGTAAGGCAAAATTAAAGGGATATGAAACCCATTTTTTTCTTTCATGATTCAGATAGAGCATGCAATTTTAAGCAACTTCCTAATTTACTCCTAGTATTTATTTTTTCTTCAATCTCTTGGTATCTTTATTTGAAAAAGCAGAAATGTAAGCTTAGGAGTCAGCCCATTTTTTGGTTCAGAACCCTGGGTAGCGCTTAGCTGGCTCCTAAGTTTACATTCCTGCTTTTTAAATAAAGATACCAAGAGAACAAAGAAAAAATGATAATAGGAGTAAATTAGAAAGTTGCCTTAAATTGCATGCTCTATCTGAATCATGAAATAAAGAAAATCCAGTTTCATATTCCTTTAACCCTTTGAGTGCTAATGACGGCTCTGAGCCGTCACAGAGTTTCCCACTCTGGTGCTAATGACGGCTCAGAGCCGTCACTAGCACTCTCCCATCTTGAGGGAGATCTGGGGGCTCCCACCCGCTCCTACCCCGGCGATCGTGCCTGTAGATTGACAGGCATCGCCGGGGCTTTCCGTTTTGCGTGGTGACGTCACGCGCAAAAACGTGATGATGTCACTGCGCAACTTTATTTATACTTAACAATGTTAATTATAGGAGCAGGGGGCATGCTGCTTAGAAGCTTGTATCTCAGGTATCTAAGCAGCTACAGTAATTGCCTAACCTTTCCAACAGTGTAAGTCTTGGGGGTCTGAAAAAAAAAGTTTAAAAAAGTTTTAAAAAAATTATTCAAAAAAAAAAAAAAAAACCCTTAAAAAAATCTTAGCACCCAGGTGGGAAAGTGCTTAGCACTCAAAGGGTTAAGAACTTTATACACTATATTCCCAAATGTATGCGGGAGCCTGACCTTCACATTTATATGAGCTTGTTGGACACCCTTCTGGGAAGGCTTTACACAAGATTTTGGAGTATGTCTGTGGGAATGTGCCCATTCAGCCAAAAGAGCATTTGTGATGTCAAGCACTGATGTTGGATGAAAGGGTTTGGCTTGCTATCAGTGCTCCAATTTATCCCAGAGGTGTTTAGTGGGGTTGAGGTCAGGGCTTTGTGCAGATCTGTTGAGTTCCTCCTCATACTCGCGTTGTGCATAGGGACACAGTCATGCTGGAACAGGAAAGGGCATCTAATAGTCTAAAATGTCTTTGTATCCTGTAGCATTTAGGGGACATAAAACCCAATTTTTTTCTTTCTTGAATTATATAGTACATACAGTTTTAAACAACTTTCCAATTTACTTCTTTTATCAAATTTGCTTTATTTTCTTGGTACCCTTTGGTATAGGAGCAGCAATGCACTACTGGGAACTAGCTGAATAATGTCAAGGAGCATATATGTGCAGCCACCAATCAGTAGTTAGTTCCCAGTAGTGATAATTTAACCTTTGTACGTCGCTGATATTTGAATGGGGATTGCTTTTTTGATAGCATGTTCTCGGCACCAATGGCAAGACCGCACTATTCCACGATGCCTGCAGGAGGGAGGGAGGAAGGTCATAAAAGTGTGGTCTTGAAAAATTCTTAATGACCAGCGACGTAAAGGTACGTTGTGGTCATTAATGGGTTAATTACATTGGAAATTTGGTTTAAATTGCATATTCTATCTGAATCATGAAAGTTTAATTTTGACTTTACTGACCCTTTAAGATGAAACTTTACAGGAACTAAGGTACCTAGCCCAAATCCTGATAAACAGCCCCAGACCTTTTTAACATTTTTAAAGTGCCATATACAGTACTTATGACTAGATAGCACAGTAATGTGTTAAAATGTTGAATATATGAAGAACCAAAATAAAGTATTTCACTCATATTTATCAATATAAATGTGAAATAAAATTTTATTATTGAAAAATATATATATATTAACAGTGATTTAAAAGGATATGGTATACGACAAGGTACTGGACTGGAAAAGGTTTAAATGAGTATATGTATGTGTGTGTTAATATGTATTTATATGTGCAGTGTTTTAAACGTATATTTCAATAGAAAATCATAGTTTAAGAGTTAGTGAAGAACTCTACTATATTTGACCTTCGTCCGAAAGCGCCCCAGAAAAGTCTGTTATGTGAGGGAATTAGGGCCTCTGTGGTATCCAACTTCTATATATTACTTTCAGCTTGTAATATGAGAGCAAAAATAAAAGCGCTATTGATTTAACTTAAGGGCACAAAATTGCTATCATTTTTTAAGCTCCACTTGTAATCAAAGCCCATAGTGCAGGGGTGGGCAGACATTTGTAAGGCAAGGCCTAGCTGTAATTTTATTCCAAGTGACGTGGTGACCTAATTAAAAAAAAAACAGTCACTGGCTGAAAATTGTATTTTTGCCAAAAATTGGACCTGCTGGCTGAAAATTTTTATTTTTTGCCACAAATAATACAGCTTTAAAAATCAGCCGCGCTCTTTAATAATAAATACAGCCACGCTCTTTACTTACTGCAAGAGATTTCTCTTTACGTCACGCCGGGACCATCAAGCAACCTGTGTTGTGTACAGCATAATCAAGACGGCTCAAGTCTAGGGCTAGCAGAGTAGTCAAGCCTGGAACACATGGGAAACCCACAGTTCAGGTACAACGATGACAATTAACTATTCTCAGCCAATCATAGACAGACTCATCCTACAAATTAATGTTATTGGCTGGACACCATGTCAGGTTTATTAGGGGGCAGGTCCTGTTGGCTGCTCTCCATCCATCTACTACTAGCTGAAGACTATTGCAAATAGTTGGGACAGCCACAACAACAGCCAGACAGATAGCTCAGCATGCTAATGGTCTGTGGCTGAGTTACCGAGCAGCATCTCAGCCTGGCGCATGAAGAGTCTGTACTATGGACTGACTGCTCTTGAGACAAAAAGTAGGAGAGTTTGGGACAGGCACTAAACAAAGCTGGGGCAGCAAATTCAGCTACAGCCGTGTCGCAAATGCTGAAGTACACATACCGCCATCATAGACTCATAGCCGATTTTAAAAGTCTGCATATGTGAAACATTTATCATATATCTACGGTGGCGAGGCTCTTCACTCATAATCTAGATGTGTGAGAAATATTTCTCTTATTATGCAGACTTTTGAAATCTTCCAGATGGTCACCTCAAAATTCACTCTCGGTCCACTGGTAGACCGAGATCTACTTCTTGCCCACCTCTGCCATAGTGTATAAAGGCTTATATTCACCATGTTCTGTAAGAGAAAATAGTTGATGGATATACAATAAATCAGAAAATGGATCTAGTATTGTTTGCAGTCAACAAATGCGTCAAATAGCCATGATTTAGATATTATAATTAAATTATTAACAAATAGAGCTTGTTTAAGGTACATGCCAGAGATGCTCCAAGAGGTTCATGGGAATTTGCCCTCTGCAGTGTCACCTGTGACTGCCAATATTGTGCCAAATTTTCTTCATTTAGATATTGTAATAATATTTATGGGCAAATTCTAGATAAGAATCTGTACCACATATATTATTAGTCCAGGGGAGTAAAAGATTCCATAAACGTGAGAACATAAACACCTAGTAATATTAAGATATGTTAGGTGTCTTGAAACCACCTTGCTTTAAAAGCAACTTACTTATGTTCAACGTTATATGTGATTTACTTTGAAAACCTGATAAATTAATTAAAGGTTTTGGACCAATTTTAAAATATGAGCTTTACTTATGTATCAATTTAAAGGGCCATGATACCCAAATGTTGAAACATTTGAAAGAGACGCAGCATAGCTGTAAAAAGCTGACTAGAAAATATCACCTGAACATCTCTATGTAAAAAAGAAAGATATTTTACCTCAAAATGTCCTAAGTATTCAAACCCCATTACAAAGGTCTTTAAGCAGCAAATCAGTATGTCTGTCCCGGGACAGGCAAGGGAGTGAGCTTCGTGCACACTCATGTTATTTCCCTATTCAGTTTAAGGAAGTTTACTATGAAATATCATGAGAGTTAAGTCAAATCTCATGAGATCAAAGTAAAAGAGTTCATGACCTCAGCACTGTTGATTTTTACAGTTATGCTGCATCAGTTTCAAGTGATTTAGCATATGAGTATTATGTCCCTTTAAGTAAATCTAAATCACCAAAATCTACGAATATAGGAGATATAACATAACTGTTATTAGGTTCCACAAATATAAAAGCCCTAACAGGGAATAATAAACTTGATGATTAAAAAATATAAACAA
The DNA here is from genome assembly GCF_027579735.1 of Bombina bombina. NCBI lineage: Eukaryota > Metazoa > Chordata > Amphibia > Anura > Bombinatoridae > Bombina > Bombina bombina. Next base: position 841,413,566 of record NC_069499.1, on the reverse strand, counting down.
AATCCCTCTCAATTCAAACTAGACTCTAGTGTGATTATGTTCTATATTAAATATATTCACAGATATCATCAGAACTACTAATAACCCCTTAAGGACCGGGAATTTTAGAGAAAAACTTGCTCAAAGTACCAGTAAATCTTTAGCATTTTTGCTATCACTCCATTTAAACAGAAATAGAGCCTTGTTCTTTTTTTAAATTTACCTATCAAATATATATATATATATATATATATATATATATATATTTTTTTTTTTTATTTTTTTTTAATAGACAACCCAAGCTATTGATCTATGCCCATTTTGGTATATTTCATGCCACCGTTTCTTCTATAAGGTACGACGAGTCCACGGATTCATCCATTACTTGTGGGATATTATCCTCCTGATAACAGGAAGTGGCAAAGAGCACCACAGCAGAGCTGTCTATATAGCTCCTCCCTTAGCTCCACCCCCCAGTCATTCTCTTTGCCTACTCTAAGTACTAGGAAGGGTAAAGTGAAAGAGGTGATAAAATATTAGTTTTAATTTCTTCAAGCAAGAGTTTTTTGTTTTAAATGGTACCGGCGGTGTGTACTATTTACTCTCAGGCAGCAGATGGATGAAGACTTCTGCCTGGAGGATGATGATCTTAGCATTTGTAACTAAGATCCAGTGCTGTTCCCACAGGGGCTGAGGGGTACAAGAAACTTCAGTGTGAGGAACGTTTTCATGCTATATAGCAGTGAGGTATGTTTAGTCATTTTTTCTGGAGCGACTGTGTATTTCAGAAAGACTGACAGTATCCCCATGAGGGTAAGGGTAAGCAGTAATCCTAAGAGCCATAGAAAGGCATTACTAAGCTTGCATAAGGGGCTAATCAAAAAATGGTTGAAACTGAGTTTTGAATGTTTGTGGGCAAACGTTTTATGAACTGGGAGTGCTGTTAACGTTTTGTGGGCAATAACGTTTTTTGGGCAACTTTATTGAGGGTACACTTGGCTTATCTTTTGGGTCTCAGAACCCACATGGCTAATTTAAAACCACTCTGGTGCGGTTCTTTGAGGCTGTGGAGACATCGAGTGAGATGGGCGGGGCCTATTTTCGCGTCTCAGATGCGCAGTTGTTTTCACTCTGCAAGCAGCAAGCTCCAACTCTTGAGGGCCCTTGTGGATGTTTTGGGCCAAATCGAAGGGCTGTGGCAAGGTGCTGGGGGTGTTTTTTCCGGATTTAGGCCTTATTTCAATCCGGTTTGCACAATAAAGGGTTAAAGGGACACTGTACCCAAATTTTTTCTTTTTGTAATTCAGAAAGAGCATGCAATTTTAAGCAACTTTCTAATTTACTCCTATTATCAAATTTTCTTTCTTCTCTTGCTATCATTATTTGAAAAAGAAGGCATCTAAGCTTTTTTTTAGTTTCAGTACTCTGGACAGCACTTTTTTATTGGTGGATGAATTTATCCACCAATCAGCAAGGACAACCCAGGTTGTTCACCAAAAATGGGCCGGCATCTAAACTTACATTCTTCTATTTCAAATAAAGATACCAAGAGAATGAAGAAAATTTGATAATAGGAGTAAATTAGAAAGTTGCTTAAAATTTCATGCCCCATCTGAATCACGAAAGAAAATTTTTGGGTACAGTGTCCCTTTAAATGTTAAATTTCCTTGTGGGGCAAACTTAACTACACATATTGAGTCTGCTATAAAAAAAATTGGAAAATTTGGTGCATTTTTAAGCAGTTTTGCAGAATGTGTATGCTTTTATTCTTTTAAAGGCGCAGTACCGTTTTTTAAGATTGTTATTTTTTTCACTAAATAAAGTGTTTTCATGCTTGTTTGTAGTCATTACTAGCCTGTTCAACATGTCTGACATTGAGGAAAGTCATTGTTCAATATGTTTAGAAGCCATTGTGGAACCCCCACTTAGAATGTGTCCCTCATGCACTGAAAGGTCAATAAATTGCAAAGAACATATTTTAGCTCCTAAAAGTATGTTGCAGGATGATTCTCATTCAGAAGGGAATCAGGTTATGCCATCTAATTCTCCCCAAGTGTCACAACCATTAACGCCCGCACAAGCGACGCAAAGTACTTCTAGTGCGTATAATTCTTTCACCCTGCAAGATATGGCCGCAGTTATGAATACTACCCTCACAGAGGTTTTATCTAAGCTGCCTGGGTTGCAGGGGAAGCGCAGTAGGTCTGGTGTGAGAACAAATGCTGAGACCTCTGATGCTTTATTAGCTGTATCCGATGTACCCTCACAATGTTCTGAGTTGGGGGTGAGGGATTTGCTGTCTGAGGGAGAGATTTCTGATTCAGGAAAGATGTTCCCTCAGACAGACTCAGATATGATGGCTTTTAAATTTAAACTAGAACACCTCCGCTTGTTGCTCAGGGAGGTTTTAGCGACTCTGGATGATTGTGACCCTATTGTAGTTCCAGAGAAATTGTGTAAAATGGACAGATTTCTAGAGGTTCCTGCCTACACTGATGTTTTACAGGTCCCTAAGAGGATTTCGGACATTGTTACTAAGGAGTGGGCTAGACCAGGTATTCCGTTCGCTCCCCCTCCTACTTTTAAGAAAATGTTTCCCATATCAGACACCATGCGGGACTCGTGGCAGACGGTCCCTAAGGTGGAGGGAGCTATTTCTACCCTGGCTAAGCGTACAACTATACCTATTGAGGACAGTTGTGCTTTCAAAGATCCTATGGATAAAAAATTAGAGGGTCTCCTAAAGAAAATATTTGTTCATCAGGGTTTTCTTCTCCAACCGTGCATTGTTCCTGTAACTACTGCAGCTGCTTTTTGGTTCGAGGCTCTGGAGGAGGCTCTTCAGGTTGAGACCCCATTAGATGATATTCTGGATAGAATTAAGGCTCTCCATCTAGCTAATTCTTTCATTACAGATGCCGCTTTTCAACTGGCTAAATTAGCGGCAAAGAATTCAGGTTTTGCCATTTCAGCGCATAGAGCGCTATGGCTTAAGTCCTGGTTTGCTGATGTGTCATCAAAATCTAAGACCTAGATTTGGAGTTTGGCGTTAGCCGTGAAAACCAGCGTTAGAGGCTCCTAACGCTGGTTTTAGGCTACCGCCGGTATTTGGAGTCACTCAAAATAGGGTCTAACACTCACTTTTCAGCCGCGACTTTTCCATACCGCAGATCCCCTTACGTCAATTGCGTATCCTATCTTTTCAATGGGATTTTTCTAACTCCGGTATTTAGAGTCGTTTCTGAAGTGAGTGTTAGACATCTAACGACAAAACTCCAGCCGCAGGAAAAAAGTCAGTAGTTAAGAGCTTTCTGGGCTAACGCCGGTTTATAAAGCTCTTAACTACTGTGCTCTAAAGTACACTAACACCCATAAACTACCTATGTACCCCTAAACCGAGGTCCCCCCACATCGCCGACACTCGAATAAATTTTTTTAACCCCTAATCTGCCGACCGCCACCTACGTTATCCTTATGTACCCCTAATCTGCTCGCCCTAACACCGCCGACCCCTGTATTATATTTATTAACCCCTAATCTGCCCCCCTCAACGTCGCCTCCATCTGCCTACACTTATTAACCCCTAATCTGCCGACCGCAAAGCGCCGCCACCTACGTTATCCTTATGTACCCCTAATCTGCTGCCCCTAACACCGGCGACCCCTATATTATATTTATTAACCCCTAATCTGCCCCCCTCAACGTCGCATCCACCTGCCTACACTTATTAACCCCTAATCTGCCGAGTGGACCTGAGCGCTACTATAATAAAGTTATTAATCCCTAATCCGCCTCACTAACCCTATAATAAATAGTATTAACCCCTAATCTGCCCTCCCTAACATCGCCGACACCTAACTTCAATTATTAACCCCTAATCTGCCGACTGGAGCTCACCGCTACTCTAATAAATGTATTAACCCCTAAAGCTAAGTCTAACCCTAACACTAACACCCCCCTAAATTAAATATAATTTACATCTAACGAAATTAATTAACTCTTATTAAATAAATTATTCCTATTTAAAGATAAATACTTACCTGTAAAATAAATCCTAATATAGCTACAATATAAATTATAATTATATTATAGCTATTTTAGGATTTATATTTATTTTACAGATAACTTTGTATTTATTTTAACCAGGTACAATAGCTATTAAATAGTTAAGAACTATTTAATAGCTAAAATAGTTAAATTAATTACAAAATTACCTGTAAAATAAATACTAACCTAAGTTACAATTAAACCTAACACTACACTATCAATAAATTAATTAAATAAACTACCTACAATTACCTACAATTAACCTAACACTACACTATCAATAAATTAATTAAATACAATTCCTACAAATAAATACAATTAAATAAACTAGCTAAAGTACAAAAAATAAAAAAGAACTAAGTTACAAAAAATAAAAAAATATTTACAAACATAAGAAAAATATTACAACAATTTTAAACTAATTACACCTACTCTAAGCCCCCTAATAAAATAACAAAGCCCCCCAAAATAAAAAAATGCCCTACCCTATTCTAAATTACTAAAGTTCAAAGCTCTTTAACCTTACCAGCCCTGAACAGGGCCCTTTGCGGGGCATGCCCCAAGAAGTTCAGCTCTTTTGCCTGTAAAAAAAAACATACAATACCCCCCCCCACATTACAACCCACCACCCACATACCCCTAATCTAACCCAAACCCCCCTTAAATAAACCTAACACTAAGCCCCTGAAGATCTTCCTACCTTATCTTCACCCTGCCAGGTTCACCGATCCGTCCTGAAGAGCTCCTCCGATGTCCTGATCCAAGCCCAAGCGGGGGGCTGAAGAGTTCCATGACCCGGCTGAAGTCTTCATCCAAGCGGGAGCTGAAGAGGTCCATGATCCGGATGAAGTCTTCATCCAAGCGGGAGCTGAAGAGGTCCATGATCCGGATGAAGTCTTCTATCAACTGCATCTTCAATCTTCTTTCTTCCGGATCCATCTTGCAGACCTCCGACGCAGAACATCCTCTTCTCCCGACGCCTACTAGCCGAATGACGGTTCCTTTAAGGGACGTCATCCAAGATGGCGTCCCTCGAATTCCGATTGGCTGATAGGATTCTATCAGCCAATCGGAATTAAGGTAGGAATATTCTGATTGGCTGATGGAATCAGCCAATCAGAATCAAGTTCAATCTGATTGGCTGATCCAATCAGCCAATCAGATTGAGCTCGCATTCTATTGGCTGATCGGAACAGCCAATAGAATGCGAGCTCAATCTGATTGGCTGATTGGATCAGCCAATCGGATTGAACTTGATTCTGATTGGCTGATTCCATCAGCCAATCAGAATATTCCTACCTTAATTCCGATTGGCTGATAGAATCCTATCAGCCAATCGGAATTCGAGGGACGCCATCTTGGATGACGTCCCTTAAAGGAACCGTCATTCGGCTAGTAGGCGTCGGGAGAAGAGGGTGTTCCGCGTCGGAGGTCTGCAAGATGGATCCGGAAGAAAGAAGATTGAAGATGCAGTTGATAGAAGACTTCATCCGGATCATGGACCTCTTCAGCTCCCGCTTGGATGAAGACTTCATCCGGATCATGGACCTCTTCAGCCCCCTGCTTGAGCTTGGATCAGGACATCGGAGGAGCTCTTCAGGACAGATCGGTGAACCTGGCAGGGTGAAGATAAGGTAGGAAGATCTTCAGGGGCTTAGTGTTAGGTTTATTTAAGGGGGGTTTGGGTTAGATTAGGGTTATGTGGGTGGTGGGTTGTAATGTTGGGGGGGGTATTGTATGTTTTTTTTTTACAGGCAAAAGAGCTGAACTTCTTGGGGCATGCCCCGCAAAGGGCCCTGTTCAGGGCTGGTAAGGTAAAAGAGCTTTGAACTTTAGTAATTTAGAATAGGGTAGGGCATTTTTTTATTTTGGGGGGCTTTGTTGTTTTATTAGGGGGCTTAGAGTAGGTGTAATTAGTTTAAAATTGTTGTAATATTTTTCTTTTTATTTTTTGTAACTTAGTTCTTTTTTATTTTTTGTACTTTAGCTAGTTTATTTAATTTTATTTATTTGTAGGAATTGTATTTAATTAATTTATTGATAGTGTAGTGTTAGGTTAATTGTAGGTAGTTTATTTAATTAATTTATTGAGTTAGGTGTCGGCGATGTTAGGGAGGGCAGATTAGGGGTTAATACTATTTATTATAGGGTTAGTGAGGCGGATTAGGGGTTAATAACTTTATTATAGTAGCGCTCAGGTCCGCTCGGCAGATTAGGGGTTAATAAGTGTAGGCAGGTGGAGGCGACATTGTGGGGGGCAGATTAGGGATTAATAAATATAATATAGGGGTCGGCGATGTTAGGGAAGCAGATTAGGGGTACATAGGGATAATGTAAGTAGCGGCGTTTTACGGAGCGGCAGATTAGGGGTTAATAATAATATGCAGGGGTCAGCGATAGCGGGGGCGGCAGATTAGGGGTTAATAAGTGTAAGGTTAGGGGTGTTTAGACTCGGGGTACATGTTAGAGTGTTAGGTGCAGACGTAGGAAGTGTTTCCCCATAGACAACAATGGGGCTGCGTTAGGAGCTGAACGCGGCTTTTTTGCAGGTGTTTGTTTTTTTTTCAGCTCAAACAGCCCCATTGTTTTCTATGGGGGAATCGTGCACGAGCACGTTTTTGAGGCTGGCCGCTTGCGTAAGCAACTCTGGTATCGACAGTTGAAGCTGCGTTAAATATGCTCTACGCTCCTTTTTTGGAGCCTAACGCAGCCATTCTGTGGACTCTCAATACCAGAGTTATTTTTATGGTGCGGCCAGAAAAAAGCCGGCGTTAGTTTTTCGGTTCGTTACCGACAAAACTCCAAATCTAGCGGTAAGCTTTTAGCAATCCCTTTCAAGGGTAAGACCCTATTCGGGCCTGAACTGAAAGAGATCATTTCAGACATCACTTGGAGGGAAAGGCCATGCCCTTCCTCAGGATAAGACAAATAAGATGAGGACCAAACAAAATAATTTCCGTTCCTTTCGAAACTTCAAAGGTGGTCCCTCTACCTCTTCCCCTGCTGCAAAGCAAGAGAGGAATTTTGCTCAATCCAAGTCAGTCTGGAGACGTAACCAGACTTGGAACAAAGGTAAACAGGCCAAGAAGCCCACTGCTGCCACCAAGACAGCATGAAGGGGTAGCCCCCGATCCGGGACCGGATCTAGTAGGGGGCATACTTTCTCTCTTTGCTCAGGCTTGGGCAAGAGACGTTCAGGACTCCTGGGCTTTAGAAATTGTATCCCAGGGGTATCTTCTAGATTTCAAAGATTCTCCTCCAAGGGGGAGATTCCATCTTTCTCAATCGTCTGTAAACCAGATAAAAAGAGAGGCGTTCTTACGCTGTGTAGAAGACCTATATACCATGGGAGTGATCTGCCCAGTTCTGAAAACAGAACAGGGGCAGGGGTTCTACTCCAATCTGTTTGTGGTTCCCAAAAAAGAGGGAACCTTCAGACCAATTTTAGATCTCAAGATCCTAAACAAATTCCTCAGAGTCCCATCCTTCACGATGGAGACCATTCGGACTATTTTACCAATGATGCAGGAGGGTCAATATATGACCACCGTGGACCTAAAAGATGCGTATCTACACATCCCTATCCACAAAGATCATCACCAGTTCCTCAGGTTTGCCTTTCTGGACAAGCATTACCACTTTGTGGCTCTTCCCTTCAGGTTGGCCACAGCTCCCAGAATTTTCACAAAGGTGCTAGGGTCCCTTCTGGCGGTTCTAAGGCCACAGAGGCATAGCAATGCGGCCTTATCTGGACGATATCTTAATTCAGGCGTCGACTTACCAGCTAGCCAAATCTCACACGGACATCGTGTTGGCTTTACTAAGATCTCACGGGTGGAAGGTGAACGTAAAAAATAGTTCACTTATCCCTCTCACAAGAGTTCCATTCCTGGGAACTCTGAAAGATTCGGTCGACATGAACGTTTTTCTGACGGAGATTTTAACCACCTGCCGAGCTCTTCATTCCATTCCTCGGCCGTCAGTGGCTCAGTGTATGGAGGTAATCGGTCTAATGGTAGCGGCAATGGACATAGTTCCGTTTGCTCGCTTGCATCTCAGACCACTGCAACTATGCATGCTCAATCAGTGGAATGGGGATTATGCAGATTTATCTCCTCAGATAAATCTGGATCAAGAGACCAGAGACTCTCTTCTTTGGTGGTTGTCACAGGATCATCTGTCCCAGGGAATGTGTTTCCACAGGCCAGCATGGGTCATAGTGACAACAGACGCCAGCCTATTGGGCTGGGGTGCAGTCTGGAATTCCCTGAAAGCACAGGGTTTGTGGACTCAGGAGGAGGCTCTCCTCCCGATAAATATTCTAGAACTGAGAGCGATATTCAATGCGCTTCAGGCGTGGCCTCAGCTGGCTTTGGCCAGATTCATAAGATTCCAGTCGGACAGTATCACGACTGTAGCATATATCAATCATGAGGGGGGAACAAAGAGTTCTCTAGCGATGATAGAGGTTACCAAAATAATTTGATGGGCAGAGACTCACTCTTGCCATCTATCAGCAATCTATATCCCAGGAGTGGAGAACTGGGAAGCGGATTTTCTAAGTCGGCAGACTTTTCATCCGGGGGAGTGGGAACTCCATCTGGAGGTGTTTGCACAATTGATTCAGCAATGAGGCACACCAGAATTGGATCTGATGGTGTCTCGTCAGAACACCAAACTTCCTTGTTACGGGTCCAGGTCAAGGGATCCTCAGGCAGTACTGATAGATGCTCTAGCAGTACCCTGGTCGTTCAACCTGGCTTATGTGTTTCCACCATTTCCTCTCCTTCCTCGTTTGAGTGCCAGAATCAAACAGGAGAGAGCCTCTGTGATTTTGATAGCACCTGCGTGGCCACGCAGGACTTGGTATGCAGACCTGGTGGACATGTCATCTCTTCCACCATGGACTCTGCCAATGAGACAGGACCTTCTGATTCAAGGTCCGTTCCAGCATCCAAATCTAGTTTCTCTGCAGCTGACTGCTTGGAGATTGAATGCTTGATTTTATCCAAGCGGGGTTTCTCTGAGTCGGTCATAGATACCTTGATTCAGGCTCAAAAGACTGTCACTAGGAAAATTTATCATAAGATATGGCGTAAATATCTTTATTGGTGCGAATCTAAAGGCTACTCATGCAGTAAGATCAGGATTCCTAGGATTTTGTCCTTTCTCCAAGAAGGATTGGAGAAGGGGCTATCAGCTAGTTCCTTAAAGGGAAAGATATATGCTTTATCAATTCTACTGCACAAGCGTCTGGCAGATGTTCCAGACGTTCAGTCGTTCTATCAAGCTTTAGTTAGAATCAAGCCTGTGTTTAAACCTGTTGCTCCGCCATGGAGTTTGAATTTAGTTCTTAAAGTTCTTCAAGGGGTTCCGTTTGAACCTATGCATTCCATAGATATTAAGCTTCTATCTTGGAAAGTTCTGTTTTTAGTTGCTATCTCTTCGGCTCGAAGAGTTTCTGAACTATCAGCATTGCAATGCGACTCGCCTTATCTTGTTTTCCATGCTGATAAGGTGGTTTTGCGTACCAAACCTGGATTCCTTCCTAAGGTTGTTACTAATAGGAATATCAATCAGGAAATTGCTGTTCCTTCTCTGTGTCCTAATCCTTCCTCTAAGAAGGAGCGTCTGTTGCACAACTTGGACGTGGTTCGTGCTTTGAAGTTTTACTTGCAAGCAACCAAAGATTTCCGTCAAACATCTTCTTTATTTGTTGTCTATTCTGGAAAACGTAGAGGTCAAAAAGCTACGTCTACCTCTCTTTCTTTTAGGCTGAAAAGCATCATTCGTTTGGCATACGAGACTGCTGGACAGCAGCCTCCTGAAAGGATTACAGCTCACTCTACTAGATCGGTGGCTTCCACATGGGCTTTTAAAAATTATGCTTCTGTTGAACAGATTTGTAAGGCTGCGACTTGGTCTTCGCTTCATACCTTTTCCAAATTTTACAAATTTGATACTTTTGCTTCTTTGGAGGCTATTTTTGGGAGAAAAGTTCTTCAAGCAGTGGCGCTTTCTGTTTACCCATCTGTCTTGTCCCTCCCGTTCATCCGTGTCCTGTAGCTTTGGTATTGTATCCCACAAGTAAAGGATGAATCCGTGGACTCTTCGTACCTTATACAAGAAAAGTAAATTTATGCTTACCTGATAAATTAATTTCTTCTATGGTACGACGAGTCCACGGCCCGCCCTGTCATTTTAAGACAGATTATATTTTTTTATTTTAAACTTTAGTCACCTCTGCACCTTTTAGTTTCTCTTTTTTCTTCCTGTACCTTTGGTTGAATGACTGGGGGGGTGGAGCTAAGGGAGGAGCTATATAGACAGCTCTGCTGTGGTGCTCTTTGCCACTTCCTGTTAGCAGGAGGATAATATCCCACGAGTAAAGGATGAATCCGTGGACTCGTCGTACCATAGAAGAAATTAATTTATCATGTAAGTGTTAATTTACTTTTTCCCGCCAAATGCGATCATATAAAAAAAAATCGTTAACTTTTTCACAAACTTTTGGTTTGTCACTGAAACTGCTTTCCTACCACTTGTGTACTCATAACGCAAATGGTTGTAAAAGTTTCTCTGGGACCCCCTTTGTTCAGAAATAGCAGACATGCATGGCTTTGCCATTAGTTTTTGGAACTTAGAGGGCCGCTAATTAAAGCTTCGCACCACAATTGAAATTTGTGGCAGCAAAGAGGTTAATCAGCTTGTAAGGTAAATTTTTGCTCTAATGTCTAATTACCCTACCACCTAAATCTTTACACCCCCTGATCTCTACCTGATCCCTCACAGCTCTCTTTCCTCCTCCACCCCCCCTCCCCACTGGTCACCAACATCGTAGGTACTGACAGACAGTCTGCCAGTATGCAGTTTTAGGGCATTTCTTTTAATTATTTTTTTAATTATTTTTGTTTGTATTGTAGGGACGTCTCCTCAACCGTCCCACCTCCTAAACACCTCTCTAACCCTCCCCCTTTCACTAGAAGCCACCACATTAGGTACTGGCAGTTGTCTGCCATTACCCAGTTTATAGAAATGTCCTTATATTTTTAAAGTTATTTATTAATAAAAAAAGATTTCTGTAGTCTACCCCCCAAGCGATTGTTAATATGGCCCCCCTCCCCATTATAACACGTTTCTGTAGCGTAGTGGTCCATCCCTCCCCCTCTTTCACCAAGAGTAATTTCTGTAGTGCAGGGAACCCTCCGCGTCCTACCCTCCCTCCCCCTTTTTCAATGCACCGTTATCTCCCACACCACTAATGGAATCAATGCAAGCCAATACAGACAGTGACACAGAGTGTCACTTTCTGGATCAGAAATCTGCCTTCATATGGTAAAGGAAGAACAATCAATCCTTCCTTACTATATGAAAACAGATGCCTTCTATCCCTGGCTGCAGTCTCCTCTGTCAAAGCTGACAGCGAGGACCACAGCATGAGCCAAACTGTTGAACATAGGTACTATGTCAGCAGGGTGTGCTAGGAAAAGTACTCTGTGACGTAGTACCTACATCCTTTTGGCTTAAAGGGAGATGAAACCCAAAAATTTTCTTTCATGATTCAGATAGAACATGCAATTTTAAAAAAGCGTTCCAATTTACTTCTATTATTATTTTTGCTGCATCCTCTTGATATCCTTTGCTGAAGACATCAGGTGAGCCAATAAGAAGAGGCATATATGTGCAGCCACCAATCAACACCAATAGTGCTTTGTTGGTATACCTTAGCCTACCTAGGTATACTTTTCAACACAGGATAGCAAGAGAATAATAAAAATTAGATTGTAAAAGTAAATTTGAAAGTTGTTTAAAATAGCATGGTCTATCTGAATCATGAAAGAAAAAAATTGGGTTTCCTATCCCTTTAAGGGATTAAAACAGCTGCAGTTAATATGCCTTGGATTACCCACTATCACCCAATCAACAATTGAAAAGATCAGGCCAGATATTCATTATATTTTAACTAGAGCACATGTGAAATAATTACCTGAAGGTTGACAGCAGGTTAGTAACCATGGTTACTGATCAGCTGATTATTTAACCTGTGCTCAAGTTAAGATATAATGAATATCTGGCATGAGTAAGGGTCCTGAGGACTGGGTGTGGGAAACACTGCCTTAAGCGCTCTCTTTTGTGAGAAAATGTTCAGAGACATAATGAGAAGGGCCACTATATATACTGTCAGTTAAAACCATAATGCAAGGATAGCTCAGCGCTCTTGTCGCTGTAAGGCCCACCCCTTTCCTAACATTCAGTGTTACATATATAAAAAAATAACAGCATATATAATACCTCCTGGTACCATAAACACTTCTTTATGATATACATTGCACCTTCTCATATCCTCACCCCTGAAAGTGCGGGGGCCCCTAAAGCATGGGACACTGGGTAGGTGCCCCTCTTGCCCTGCCCAAAGGGCAGGCATGCCACAATGTCTTATCAAAGAGTACAAGGGATCTGTGCACTGAAAGCTGGAAACCAGGGTAGTACAAATAACCTAACCATTGTTCTCAACCGCGGCCCTCATGTACTCCCAACAGGCCAGATTTTCATTATAGCTGAACTAGTGCCCAGGTGAAATAATCAGCTGATGTGTGAGAGCAGGTTAGTAGCCATGGTTACTGATCGGCTGATTACTTCACCTGTGCACTGGTTCAGCTATAATGAAAACCTGGCCTGTTGGGGGTTCTTGAGGACCACGCTTAAGAAACACTGACCTAAACCATAGCCTCACAAATAAACCATCGCTCAGAGTTCAGCAGACCGGGATGGAACTCCAGATGCAGGTTTCGTAGATTTGTCAAATGGTCAAGTTTATTTATTATTCCTTGGTGGGGCTTTTATATTTGTGGATATTTGTATCTCCTATCTTCCTAGCTTTTGGTGATTTTGATTTACTTAGGTGGATACTGTACATAAGTGAGTATTTTGAATAATGTCCCTTGCTTCCTTTTCAGGATTTTTTCATAGTTTTGGAGTTAAGCACCAGTTTACTTCTATTATCTGATTTGCTTCATTCTCTTTGTATCCTTTGTTGAAAGAGCAGCAAAGTACTACTGGGAGCTAGCTGAATGCATTGGTTTAGCCAATGACAACAGGCATATATGTGCAACCACCAATCTGTAGCTAGCTCCCAGTAGTGCATTGCTGCTCAAATCAGCCAATAGGATTTCAGTAGCTCTTATCCTATTGGCTGATTTGAATCAGGATTTTCTTATAAATTACTATAACACCTTAATTTTTAATTTAAACATTTATTTAACAATACAAAATCTTAATGTACATGTTTCTCAGTGTCCAATACAGTCTGGGAGCATAAAAATACAAACCACAAAATAGTTAAAAAGCCAGCCACAAATCAGGTAGCTAGCTCCCAGCTCCTATACCTAACTAAGTATAGATAGAGAACTAAGCAAATTAGATACCAATCAGCAAGCAAAAACAGCTATCTAGTAACTTATTTGTAGACGAAAAATACTTCTACAATTCTACAGATGCTCTTTCATATGTATCACAGATTTTTTTTTTTTAGTACAGTCCTTCTACATTGTGTTTGCTAATGCCATTAGCCTCCATGCACACCTACAGGGTTTCACTACAGTAGATCATTAAGGATTTAACTTTCCCAGTATAAACTCACAGTACACACCTGACAGAATTGTTGTCATGTGAACAACATACCTAGCTCTGCTCTTCAATTTCCCACTCACCCGTGATGTCACGTGACCGTGTAGTTGTCCTTCTCTGGCTGCTAGTCTGGAGTCAATCCGTCTATTTCCAATATCTTTATTCGCCATCTTTGAAATTGGAAGTTGCCTTTTTTTCCTTCAAATTTTAGCATAAAGACAATTTGTGTGTCTTAACCTGACATATAATTCCACTTGCCTTGTTAGTTGTGGGTATTACGTAAATTTGTTAAACTATAAATATAATCTAAGATATTGGAGGGAAGAATGCCGTTGTCCCTATTAAAATTAATCGTGGTTTTAAACGGCATATGCGATTTTTTGTGCAGCCCTAGCCAATAGGAATGCAAGGTACGTCATTTTTAAATGGGTACCTTGCATTCAACTTCAGTGTACGGCGGTGATCATATGAAGAGGACGCTCCGCGCAGGATGTAATCGGCAGTCCTGGATAGCTCTACATCGCCGCCGGGATGAAGATAGAAGACGTGCCTGCGATGGATGAAGATGTTGCCGCCTGGATGAAGACTTCTCACGGCCTGGATGGAGATGGATAACCGGACTTCAGGAATCATGAGTAGATATTCTGGGGTTAGTATTAGTTGTTTTTTTTTTGGGGGGGGGTTGGAGAATGCCCTTTTAAGGGCAGTAAAAGAGCTGAATGCCCTTTAATGGGTAGCTTAGGTTTTATTTAGACTTAGGGTTTTTTTGGGGGGGTTAACTGTTGGGGGACTTTGTATTTTTTTCTAGGTAAAAGAGCTGTTTAACTTAGGGCAATGCCGTACAAAAGGCTATTGATAGTTTATTGTAGGTTAGGGGGTGTTTTTATTTTTATAGGGCTATTAGATTAGGTGTTTTTATTTTTAATAATTTTTTATTATTTTTTGTAATCTATTTTTCGTAATTTTAGTGTTTATTATTTTTTGTAATGTTAGATTTTAGTTTAAACTTAGTTTTTTTATTTCACAGGTAAGTTTTTATTTATTTAAATATAGTTGTATTGTAACTTAATTTAAAGTTAGGGGGGTGTTAGGTTTAGGGGTTAATAGTTTAATTTAGTGTTTTGCAATGTGGGGGTCTGGCGGTTTAGACGTTAATAGGTTTAGTTTATTAGTTATGATGTGGGGGGCTGGCGGTTTAGGGGTTAATAGGTTTTATTTATTATTTGCGATGTGGGGGGTCGGCGGTTTAGGGGTTAATAGGTTTATTTAGTGTCAGCGGGGAGCAGCGGATTAGGGTTAATAACTTTATTTAGGAGTCAGCGATGTCGAAGAGCGGAGGATTAGGGGTTAATAACTTTTATTTGTGTCGGCGAAATATCAGGGAGCGGCGGATTAGGGGTGTTTAAACTAGGGGGTTATGCTAGGGTATTAGGTTTAAACGTAACTTTCTTTCCCCCATAGACATCAATGGGGAGAGAGTGTTAGAAAAAAACAACTGCAATCGTGGAATGCCAAGTCGCCGTAACGCACCCTGATTAGCGCAAAACTCGTAATCTAGGTAAATGTTATCTATAAGGCCCACATGAACTAGCAGTCTCCTGTTGTGAAAAGCAAATAAAAAAGCATGTGATAAGAAGCTGTCTGTAGTGGCTTAGATACAGGCAGACATTTAGAGGTTTAAAGGTTATAAAGTATATCAATATAACAATGTTGGTTGTACAAAGCTGGGGAATGGGTAGTAAAGGCGGTATCTATCTTTTTAAACAATAACAATTTTTGTGTAAACTGTCCCTTTAATTTAACAGTGAATTATAAAATCTTAATTGTTGCTGTTTTGGGAAAGTGAACTGATGCTTAATGTGAGACAATGAAACAGATATCAAATATTTAGCACATGTTTGCATTTAATATGTTGGCATTTTATTATATTTCTGCAAACTAAAGTTATTTTCTAAAAATGATTGATCTGCTGAAAAAAAAGCTATAATTTTAGTGGGAGCCTCACAGAAAAAAAAAAGATCAAATTTATGTGTAAATGCAATGAGGGCCAAACAACCTAAAAACACAGGGGTGTTATACTCTGCAGCTGGTATAACAAGTGTTTAGAAACATTTTAAGGGGAAAAAACTATTTTACAGTACACTATCACTTTAAGTTAAAAGTTTTGTGAACAATAGCCATGTCATTTGGAATTTGAATATTTTAGACAACTTCCTCAAGACAGGTGATTTTCCAAAACAGCGCTGCTCAGCTGCATAAGACAAATTGAGGTTATAAAATGCAAATTCTAGCATGTACATTTTTAACTCCCACATTGCTTAGCACTTGCTCTTTAAGATGTATTAGCTATGTGCTTTTTTTGGACAGTACACATACGTACTATAGGGCTGGATTACAAGTTGAACGCTAAATTATAGCGCTCCCGCAAACAGGCAAATTTGCCCATTTGCGGAAGCGAGATAATTAACCAGCCATTACAAGTGGCTGGTTATTGCTACCACGGGCGGTAGCAATTAGCACTTATAAAATTAACCAGAGGTCATATAATAATGTTATAAATATGCCCCCAAAATACTGTCTAGTGTATTTTTTTTTTTTTTTAAATAAAGATGGCAGCATCTTTTTTTTCCAATAAAATTACGACTCTATGCAGTTTTTTTAGGACTAAAGTTGGTGGGAGGGGGGTGTTAGAAAAAAACATTGCTGAAAAGTGCCTTTACATTGCGGTCAATGGGATCTGTATGTTCCCTGAAAATATATATGTATATGCTTACTTATATACATCTATATTTATGTGTTAATATGTGTTTATACACATATTAACATAAATATATATGTATATAATCATATACATATATATTTAGCACTGTTATCCATCGCTGCGCTACTTATCCCCTGCGCTGGGCGAGTTCTGATGCCATGTATGACAGCATCAGAACGAGGCTCCCATAAGGAGCCTATGAAAGCGCGCTTTCGTGAGCGCAATGCTTCCTAGCATTGCAAACGCGAGGTCATGTTCGCATTTCTGAAAACTTGTAATATCGTGCGCTGGTATTACACAGTAATCAAAGCGATATATAGCGCTCCACTTGTAATCTGGCCCATAGTACATTATATACAAATATAAATATATATATATATATATATATATATATATATAGTCCATACATGCAAAGTGTAACAGCACCACAGCACAGTCTTGCTTCTTAGAGGTGAAAAATTCTTTTATTGAGGTACAACAACCATAAAAAGGCGACGTTTCGGACCTACATGGTCCTTATTCATGCATGAATATACACACAGAAACACAACACACAGAAACCTGGCACTCGCCAGCAGATTCACAGTAATGTTTAAAAGCAAAACTGGGGGAAGTCAGTTACATTTGGCGCCAAAGGATCAAGCCCAGGACCACGACAAGGTCTCCCCCTTCCTGGGACCCTAAACCAGCACCCACGCAATGCATACTTCCAAAAAAACAACTGGGAACCTCTCAGGGTGACACAGGCTTTTGTGACCTTCCCTATGTAAATACAAAACACAGGAATGGACCCCACTCACAGACTGGACTGGGTACACATCCTAAGCCACAACAAACTCCACAGCCCTGAACAGGGCCAGACTGGGATAAAAAAGAGGCTTGGGCATTTTAGGACAAAGAGGCATCCCCTCCCCTGAACCAAAAATGGGCAAATTTTTAAGCTTACATTTTTTTTTTCAAATAAATATACAAAGAGAATGAAGTGCAAATCATTGTGACCAGAGGAAACACGGACATGAACTTTCCAGCAAAATTCAATTCAGTTCAAACAAAAACTGCAAAATATTCAATCTGAAAGCAATCCAGATTTTTAACCTTTTCTTTTCAATCTGTTTGAGGTATTGAACATATAGGTTTCAACTATTTAACATAACAGAGTCAGTTTAGAAATGGAATAGTTAATGATTTAAAAATATATTTGCCTAAGGCCAGACCATTTCTAAACTGTTTGTCACACAGTCACATACTTATATCAACACTTAAGCACCTCATTGCAAAAGATCTGCACATATAATACATGTTTATATATGTTCAATATATGTCCCAAGCCCCCCAGCAATAAATGATTCCCCCAGCCCCCCTGCAATAAAATTATGCCCCCAGCCATAAATGATGCCCCCTTGCAACAAAATGATGCTCACAGCAATAAAATAATGCCCCCAGCCCCCCTGCAATAAAATAATTCCCTGAGCCCCCCTGCAATAAAGGATACCCCAGCAATAAAATTAAGCCCCCAGCCCCCTTGCAATAAAATTATGCCCCCAGCCCCCTGTCATCGTGATGGGGCATGGTCGGGCGGGGTGCCGCGATGGGGGGCGTGGCCAGAGAGGCAAAGGGCTTGAAAAGATAGAGCCAGAGAGGGAGCAAGAGAGGGGGGGGGGGAGAGAGCCAAAGAGGGGGAAGAGAGAGAGCAAAAGAGGAGAGAGAGCAAAAGAGGGGAGAGAGCAAAAGAGGGGGAGAGAGGAGCAAAAGAGGGGGGAGAGAATAAAAGAGGGGGCAGAGAGAGCCAAAGAGGGGAGAGAGAGAGCAAAAGAGGGGAGAGAGCGCAAAGGAGAGGGGGAGAGAGTGCAAAGGAGAGGGGGAGAGAGTGCAAAAGAGAGGGGGTGAAAAAGCAAAAGAGAGGGGGGAGAGAGCAAGGGGTGGGACCGCTGTACTGGAAAAAATGGCCCATGTACAAGGGCTTTAGTACTAGTATATATATATATATATATATATATATATATATGTATTAGGAATGTGCATTCAGATCTTTCTTTCGGATCTGAATGCGTGCCGTTTGGATCTTTTCATTGCCAGATTGATTCTAGTAAAAGATCATCAAACTAAGATATGGATTTGCACAGATCTTAGTGTGGTGATCTTTCACTAGAATCAATCCGGCTACAAAATGATTTGAACCGGCCACTTCCGAATCTGGATCCTCATGAAGGATCTAAAAGCACATTCCTAATACATACATACATATACAGTACATATATATATATATATATATATATATACATATACATATATATACATATATAATGCCCCTCAGTATGTATTTAACAAATTTTATCCCAATATTAAGATGTTAAGATTTATAATAAATATTTACATTTATATGAAGAATTGTTTTAAGGTTTTTTAGTGAAAAGCCACATCTCAAATGTGACTGATGATCTTAACACCATCCAACCTCAGTGTTTGTCCCTAGCTCTCTACTGATCCCTTTGCTGCAAGCCTGCAACTCTCATTATCTCCACAAAGCACTGGTGCTTGTTAAGTTCAATGTCAATAGCTTGTTAGTGAAGGGCGTGTGGGTCAAGGGATTAGGACTCTGAGCTGTCCTTGGTGTTCGGCTGCTTGATCTGCAGAGTGCATCATCTGAATCAAAAAATCCCTCTATCTACGGCAGGATCAGAACATTGAAATGTCATTTTAGGGGCTGTCAGAATTCTGATAAGGAAATACTGAAAAATTCAAGGATTTATTGTGTCTGAGGCAGATAGGTTTTTAAGTTTAGGATTCAGAAGCGAATAGGAAGAGGAAGTTTCAGAGTTATAAATAAATTACAGACCTGATCATTTCACAAACCATGTAGGGTTCAGAATCTGCTTTTTATCTAATTGACTAGCACAGGTTCCAATACAAAATGAAGAATATTTTAATACACAGGTTTATTTTGCATTTATTTGTCTGCATGGTTTATTTTTAGTGTAGGGATGTCTAACCTACAGCTTGACAGTACAGTATTAAACTGGACAGTCTACTATTTTAAAGTACTGGAAAGTTAAAGGGACAGAAAACCCCAACATTTTCTTTCATGATTTGGATAGAACATACTATTTTAAACAACTTTCCAATTTACATCTATTGTCAAATTTGCTTCATTCTCTTGTTATCCTTTGCTGAAGGAACAGCATTGTACTGCTGTCAGCTAGCTGAACACATCTAGTTAGCCAATTACAAGAGACACATGTGTTCAGATACCAATCAGAAGCTAGCTAGGATATGTGTCTATTCTTTTTCAACAAGGGATACCAAGAGAATGAAGAACATTTGAAAATAGAAGTGAATTTAAAAGTGTCTTAAAATTACATTCTCTTTCTGAATCATGCAAGTTTAATTTGGACTTCCTTTAATTGTTCATGATCAGTAGCTAAATTAAATGCTCTGTGTATTACTTGCATAGAAAGGTTAAATCATGAATAGTAGCACTCAGGGTTTAAATAACACATCTATGCACTATTGACACACACAGAAATTTTACCTGTACAGAAGGGAATACATGCACTGGATTGTGAGTACATGTTTCTAATGAACATAAAGGGTATTTGGCAGCTAATGACAATCATTGCTTTGTATTCTACTGGTTGCCAAGAGGGTAAAATCACCATTTTGTATGATACTTTTAGTCACCTAGGGTAAAATCTCTGCTCTTTGTTTGTTATTGGAATTCATGAAGAGTAAAAAACCACTGCTCAGTATGTGCTACTGCCACCCAAAAGGGGTAAAATGTAATGCTGTGTGTGCTTCACTGGCAATCAAGGGGTTTGCCCTCAGCCAAGTGAGGTCAGAACACTGCTATATGTGTATTCCTAGTGGCCATGGGTGTACTGATTACTTTGTGTGTGTTACTACTATGGCATAGTTTTATGTATTACTAGCAGCTAGGGGTGAAATCATTATGTTGCTTGTACTGGCAACTGTGGGGATAAAATCATTGCTCACAGCTGCACCAATTTTAAATATGAAATTTGCCACCCAGATTTTATAGTCTAGTAAGTGCATTTTTGTTTGGTTAAAAAAACAAACAGTTACTAATGAGATGAAAATCTTTACAGTCACCTTATTTTTATATATTTAAAGGGACACTATACCCAAACATTTTCTTTCATGAATAAGGTAGAGAATACAATTTTAAGCAACATTCCAATTTACTTCTATTACCTAATTTGCTTCATTCTTTAGATATACTTTAATGAAGAAATAGCGATGCACACGGTGAACCAATCAGAGTAGGCATCTATGTGCAGCAACCAATCAGCAGCTACTAAGCATATCTAGATATGCTTTTCAGAAAATAATATCAAGAGAATGAAGCAAAATAGATAATAGAAGTAAATAAGAAAGTTGTTTATAATTGTATGCTCTGTCTAAATCATGAAAGAAAAAAATGTGGGTTTCATGTCCCTTTAACACATGTTTAAATAATGGTCCTTATGGTTCTGTAGCCTGAATAGCAGAGAGTGCCACATAGTTCCAACATGGGTTATAATTACGTTGGAAAACCTTGTAGCACACTGCTCATTATGAAGGGATAGGGGTTTGATATGGCTATGGTTAGGAAAGAGAGTCTGATATGAAAAAGCACATTCCCTGTTGTGGGTTTATAAGTGGCATAGAATGTAATGGTGCCAAGGCACATGCATCTGATCTGGGGTCTGTTTGTGTGAGTTTATGGGTGTTGTGTGTATGTAGGAGCAGACTGTGTTTATTAGATGTTGTTTGGGGTAATGAATGTCTTTGTGGGTGCTGGATGTATACAAAAAAATCAAAACAAACCATCAAATGAATAATATATTAATAAATAAGCATAGTAATCCAAAACATACTCATATAACCAAAATACAGTGAAGATGTAAGCTCACAAATCCTCCTGTTCTGTCAATCATTTTATGTAAAGATGGTTTACAGCTTACAGTGACTCCAGGGCAGGGCCCTCTACTCTTATTGATGTAATTATCTTCTGATTATTGTACTCCATAACTGTATATGTACGGTTTATGTATGTGTCGTCTGTTTATTGCTTTATAAATAAACAATAATAGTAATAATACTCATTTTGTCAGTGGTACAACTTTGTTTATTATGCTTTTTACTCGTATTACTTGTAATACTTATTACTTTTAAAGTGCAAGCTGTCAGCTTTAGATCAGAAATTGGAATGGACCAGTCTTCATGAAATTTCCAGGACTGGTTGTATTTCCTAGTCCGGCCCTGATAGTTTGCCCTCTGCTAATAAAATCTTTCTGCCATCTAACATTGATCCAAAATTCTTAACTATCTTTTGGCCCCATTCCAATCTTTTAGAGTTTGCTGAGCAAAGACTTTGTTTTCAACTTGTGATTTCTGGCTTCAATGACATTCCAATCCATCTGATAATGTGCGCAATATTCCATTAAATATGATGCCAGCAGGGGTATAACTAGACCACACTGGATCCTAGAGCAAAGTATGTAGCAGGGTCCCCTATGATCTACAATATGTTAATTGTGGGCAGCAGCCATGCTTATTTCAGTCAGTTAGATGAGCATGTACACCCCAAGGCAGAACATGCTGTGATCTGAGATGTTGTAATGCAGAAAGTTTGCAAATAGAACGGGACACATGCAGGAAGTGTTGGCTCTTTCGCTTTGCAGCG